>NC_060181.1:53540739-53840739 GCF_021184085.1 Oncorhynchus gorbuscha | reverse complement strand
GTTACAAGTCACATCACCAGATAGCAGCTGGTAAATTACATTCATATCATTTGGAATGTCTTGCCAGCCAGCGTATTATGAAAGCTAGCTAGATGTTGGTTTAGATAAACACATGTAGTTCGTTAGCCAGGTAACGTTAACGTTACCTCAGCTTGACTTATTTTATACTGCGCTAATGTTGGCTGATGCCTTCCTCTTTGACGTGAAGAAGAACATCGATGGAATAGCATCACTTTTCAAAGTTTGATGACATGGCAACCCCATCAATTGAGATCACGGGTCTGTTTCGAAGTCCTCTTGCTGAAAGTGCTGGCAACAGACAGGCATTTTGATATGTCTCACATCATTCTATACACCTCTACGGGGCTGTCCTCTTTGTGGTTGGCTTACAACCAGGAAATGTAGCTGGTCCGTTTCTACTGGTGGGATTTAGAAACGCTCATATATGCGTGGAGTGAGAAAATCCAAAAATTTTATGACGCAAATGACATGTAGTACATATATAGTGAAATAGAGCAGCCGTGAAATGTACCTTTTAAGGCGCCCACATATTAGGTTCGGTTTGCTCCTAGCAGAACTCTGCTAACGTCTCTGTCTCGCATACTCCATTAAAAGACCTTCGCTTGAAAATATATTTAAAAAAGTGGCAATATTACAGTTTGTCCCTCTTGGAATGCCATAGCAACAAAATAGCCAGTATATACTTAATCAGAATGAATCTAAAAACGAATCAAGATATTGAAGTCGTTTTGTTTTTTTGCCTAGGTCGTCTTTGCGTAATTTTACATATAACGAGATGTTTGGTGTAGTGTTTCTGATGAGATGTGATGGCCCTCAAGTTTGACGCATGAGTGAGTTGAAAGAAAAGGTTTACTCACGAGAACTGGGTCTGACCTTTTGAGTGATCCTCTGGCTTAGTTTCCTCGATTGTTTCTCATTATGAAACAATTACATATTTCTCTGTCGATCGTTATAGAATGATTATAGTACATTTGGAGATTACGTACATTTTTGCTTCCAGGGTCCTACACTTTCAAGTGTCCAATCAAAGTTGCCCAATTTAATCCCGTGCTATTTTTGTGCCAAAAGCCCAGTATACGGCACCGGATGCTTTTTAGAAAACGGTTGTGCTAAATACTCATTGCTTTTTTACATAAGTAGAATAAAAACATGCGTTAGATGAAGGGTTCATTGTCTCGTTCATTTCATTTGTCACGCTGTGATCCATCTAGCTACCACTATTAACTTCTTATACAAAGACACAAAGGCCTAAAACACTGTCTCTCGCTCTCTCTGCACCCCTCTATCCTCCCCCCTCTCAGCCTCTAAAAAACAGCGGGTGCGCTTCAGCAACATCATGGAGGTGCGCCAGCTCCCATCTACACAGGCCCTGGAAGCCAAGCTGTCCCGTATGTCCTTCCCAGCCGCCAAGGACCAGGAGTCCATGCTCCGCACTGTGGGCAAGCTCACCGTCACCGACGTGGCCAAGATCAGCTTCTTCTTCTGCTTTGTGGTGAGTAAAACTGTTATAGTGTGGGAACTTGTTTTATTAGTGCCTGTAGATTTATTAACCTGGTAGACTCTCGAACTTTATACTAGCTGGGCACCTCCGTATTAAGTTGGAAGAAAAGTCAGTATCTTAAATACATCTTTGGAGTATATACATTTGAGATTTGGTTCAATTTCCTAAAGGCTTTTTTAATGTATTTTTTTTTACGTCTGTCAACTTAATCTAATATATAACTAAGTAGTTAAACTTGTTACATTGCTGTTAAGTGTCAGTAGTAGGTGAGTTAACTACACAGTTTATTATCATTGATGAGTTACTGCTGGTAGTACTGCTAGTTTTGCTGCAGTGTGTTTGCTGAAGAATACCCCCAGAGTCGTTCCATGTCATTTCAGCAAGTCATGACACCCACCATCTCAGATTGTTCTGAAATCTTTTCTGTAGTTAGAAACAAATAAGATTAACATTCCTGCAACATTATTTTGTTGAAATAAAATTGGATCTCTGAGAAATTAAGTTACACTGAATAAAAATATAAACGCAACATGTAAAGTGTTTGTCCCATGTTTCATGAGCTGAAATAAAACATCCCAGACATTTTTAAAATGTACAAAAAATGTGTTTCTCTCAAATTTTGCACACAGGTTTGTTTACATCCCTTTTAGTGAGCATTTCTCCTTTGCCAAGATAATCCATCCACCAGACAGGCGTGGCATATCAAGAAGCTGATTAAACAGCATGATCATTACAGAGATGCACCTTGTGCTGGGAACAATCAAAGGCCATTCTAAAATGTGCACAATGCCACAGATGCCTCAAGTTTTGAGGGAGCATGCAATTGACATGCAGACTGCAGGAATGTCCACCAGAGCTGTTGCCAGATAATTTAATGTTCATTTCTCTACCGTAAGCCATCTCTGTCATTTTAGACATTTTTGCAGTATGTCCAACCGGCCTCACAACCACAGACCACGTGTAACCACGCCAGCCCAGAACTTCCACATCTGGCTTCTTCACATACGGCATCGTCTAAGACCAGCCACCCAGATAGCTGATGAAACTGTGGGTTTGCACAACTGAAGAATTTCTGCACAAACTGTCTTAAACCGTCTCTGGGAAGCTCATCTGCGTGCTCGTCATCCTCACCAGGGTCTTTACCTGACTGCAGTTCGGCATCATAACCAACTTGAGTTGGGAAATGCTCACCTTCGATGGCTACTGACACACTGGAGAAATGTGCTCTTCACAGATTAATCCTGGTGTCAACTGTATCGGGCAGATGGCAGACAGCGTGTATGGCCTCTTGTGGGCGAGTGGTTTGCTGACGTCAATGTTGTGAACAGAGTGCCCCATGGTGGCGGAGGGGTTATGGTATGGTGTAAGCTAAGGACATTGAAAACCATTGTATTTTGTCGATGGCAGTTTGAATCGACAGAGATACCATGACGAGATCCTGAGGCACATTGTCGCGCCATTCATCTGCTGCCATCGCCTATGTTTCAGCATGATAATGCACAGCCACATGTTGCAAGGATCTGTACACAATTCTTGGAAGCTGAAACTGTCTCGGGTTTCCACGGCCTGCATACTCACCAGACATGTCACCCATGCTTTGGTTTTGTTTACCTGCCCGCTGTTTCAAATGCTAACATTTTTGCATTTGAAGCACATCTCCAATGCAATTCTTTAAAAACAAACACCTGGAACAGTGCCATCTAGTGGTCAGACCTGGTAGCATCAGGATGCAGGATAGGACATAAACCTAACAGCTTCAGTGACTTATTTCTCTGAACAGGGGAAAAAAACATCACCAAACTCACTGGGAATACATTACATAGGATGAAAAAATAATCCTCCGAGCCGCAGCGCCATACTACTTGTCAGACATAGGGAACTGACGCTACATTTGTGACCAAAAATATTGGTACCCTTCCACTTTTTTGAATTTTCACAAATAAATTAAAATTGACCAAAGTATTTGGTCTCCACAATTCTTTTTCACTGTTAAAATGGCAGAACCTTTGTTTTTGATTCAGAACTTAATATATCAATTCCAATTAGAAAATAAACAAATGGCATTGACAAAATTATTGACGCCCTAGACGTAATATTTTGTCACACAGCCTTTGGTCAAAATAACTGCAATCAAGCTTTTCCTATAGCCATCGATGAACTTCCTGCACCTCTGTACTGACAATTTGGCCCACTTCTCCCAGGGTGCCTTCTCCCAACTACTGTTTTCAGATCTCTCCACAAGTTGTTGGCCACTTCAGAACAGTCCAGGGTTTTGTCTTCAACCATTCCTGGGTGCTTTTTAAAGTGTTTTGGGGGTCTGCTGAATGACCCGTGACCTTCGACAAAGACCCATCTTTCTGACATTGTGTTCCAAAATGCCTTGTATGCACACGTTCAAGGCACCTAGTGCCAGAGGCAGAAAAGCAACCCCAAAACATCACTGAACCTCCTCCGTGTTTGACTGCAGGGAAGGTGTTTTCTTTGAAGGCTTAATTTTTTTATTTTTTTTATTTGTGAACATAGAGATTGTGTGCTTTACTAAAATGCTCTAATTTGGACTCATCTGTCCACAGCACATTCTCCCAGAAGGATTTTGGCATGTCCAGGTGTGTTTTGGCAAGTTGTAGTCGGGATTTCTTATGTCTCTCTCTCTCTCTCTCTCAGCAGTGGGGTCCTCCTGGGTCTCCTACCATATAACCCCCTTTCATTGAGTTGGTGTCGGATGGTGCGAGTTAACTCTCTTAACTTGGGTCTGACTGTCTTGAATCTGTGTGGCAGTTGATCGAGTTGCTTTCTCCACCAATCCTTCGCTTCCATCGAGTTTCCTCTTGCAACCATGTCCATGGAGGTTGGTTACAGAGGCATGGGCCTTAAACATATCGATAACATTATGTACGGTGGAAACAGGAACATCAAGGTTTCTGGAGATTTGAGATTGTCGAGAGCATTGGGCAAGTAACTGAAAGGTTGCTGGATCGAATCCCAGAGCTAACAAGGTAAAAATATGTCGTTCTGCCCCACTGTTCCCCGGTAGGCTGTTATTGTAAATAAGAATTTGTCCCTAAGTGTCTTGCCTAGTTAAATAAAATTTAAAAAACACTTTAAAAATATATTATTGTCTGACCTCTTCAGATAATTCGCATTTTTCTTTTTTCCATGCTCATTGCGGTACACACAGTGACACAGAACAGGGAGAATGAGTCGTTTTCTCTATTAAAACTGTTTGAATTAGTGTGTTTTATATTGCAGGCACCCCAGGTGAGTTTAATTCCAAAGTAAAGAATCACCTGCTTGAAATCAAATTATTTGTAACTAACTACTTCCAGACGGTGCCAATAATATTGTCTGGGTCATATATGACTTCTTTGTGGAATAAGCTAAGATATTGTAAATTATTCTTGTTTTGTTCAACTGCAAACCGAAGATGTGATATGTGGATACCAAAATATTTTTTTCAATAGCTTTCTGGAAGACATGGTGCATTATTTGAAAAAAGTGCAATGGTGCCAATACTTTTGGCCACGACTGTATATACTCGTTGTTAGGGTGGGATTGGCGTGGGGATTCCGTGGGTGGCTTTTTACCATTTATTTTGGAATCATCATGTCTTACTCATTGTTAGAATTTTTTGGAGGTTCAAATCGGATGTTATTTTAATGTATTGAATATTATATGAATCCTAACATTTTAAAGTGGCCAATTTGGGTGCAATCAGTTTGCTTAATTTCTCAGATCAAATTATATTTCAACAAAATGTTACAGGAATGCTAGTCTTATCTGTTTTTAACTACAGAAACGATTTAAGAACAATCTGAGATGGCGGGTGTCTAACCTCTTTCTTGTGCTTTATGAGGTGGAATTACCCCCCCATGGCTTTGGGGTTTGCCCTTCATGAATAGTGTAAATTAGTGTAAAATAACACATTATGCATGCAGAATCCTGAACTCGTTTATCTTACAAACTTTGCGCTTGTAAACAAATCTTTGTATCATCACTCATTTCCCACATGAGCAATGACCCAGAGCTGAGGGAAGACTACACACATGAGTAATCGTCAATCTACCGTATTTGGTACACATTAGAAGTGTGTCATGCTGACCCGTATCCCCCTCCTGCTCTCCCTCCAGTGGTTCCTAGCCAACCTCTCCTACCAAGAGGCCCTGTCTGACACTCCGGTTGCCATAGTGAACGTTCTGTCCTCCACTTCAGGTGAGTCCGTACACTAAATATGACTTTACTTAGCTAATTTTACATGTAGGATCTTACAATGGGGAAGAGAAAAAAAACATGGATGTTTAAAATAAAATAAAAATGTCATTATTGTTCCTTTGTAAAAACTTTGTTGCAAAGAAATGTTACGTTGTTAGAAAACAGAATGGGTGTTACCTTGTACAGGTTGTTTGGTATTCTCGCTAGTATTTGTCTCGCCAGGTCTCTTCACCCTCATCCTGGCGGCCGTATTTCCCAGTAACAGCAGTGACCGCTTCACTCTGTCCAAGCTTTTAGCTGTGGCTCTGTGGTAAGCCATGGCGTCAGCTAAATAATTGTAGTTCCTCTGGCTTCTTACTACTATCTGTAGTTACATTGTTTGTCTGGTCCCTTTCCCCATAGCATGGGAGGAGTGGCCCTGGTCAGTTTTTCCAGCATGGACAGTCCCAACGGGAAAGGTGCTACAGGTAACAATGGAGATAAGAAGTGCTCCAGATAAACATCCTTCCTCAAAACCCTTCTTTTGTTTTTGTTTGTCTTTTTTTCCTTCCTCCTGTTACTCTTCTATCCCTCTTCACATTGTGTGTATTTGTCATGTCTTGTACTGTACTTGATTTGTGTCCTAGAAATGTGCTATATAAATACAATGTATTATTTAAGCATGAAATCATCTCTAGACGTGCAAGCCATGCCACGATGTCACGTTTGCTTGCGTTGCAGAAAGAAAAAAAAACATTTGGAGAGCAACCATGAGAAAGGGGATGTAATTAGCATAACATAACATGATGAAGTCGTGTCATGTTCAGGCTCCCTGTGGTCGGTGGCTGGGGCTGCGCTGTACGCGGTCTACATAGTCATGATCAAGAGGAAGGTGGACCGGGAGGACAAGCTGGACATCCCTATGTTCCTTGGTAAGTAGATCATAGTTAGGTCTTAAACATCTTACTAGAGTCAGGTGTCGCAGCTTGGTCTGTTGCTGATTTTCAGATGCTCTTTTCACTGATATAACTCCATATAATGATCCTGAATTGTGTATAAAGTAATTATATTCAATTAAATGTTTGTAATATGTAATATATAACATTTTCACCTGCAAATAGCACTAAATGTCAACACATCAGTATTAATAAAGTTGTCATCTTCTCTTATTTGTGTCTCTTAGGATTTGTGGGGTTGTTCAACCTGCTCCTCCTATGGCCAGGCTTCCTTGTGCTTCACTACACAGGCTTTGAGGCCTTTGAGCTGCCCAGCAAGCTAGTGTGGACCTACATCCTCATCAACGGCCTCATCGGCACTGTGCTCTCCGAGTTCCTCTGGCTCTGGTGCGTCTCGGTTGATGAATGAATGGATTGATTGGTTTGATTGATTGAATGACCGCATATGTACTCCTTGTCCACTCTGCTATTCACACTGCAGAAACACACACTGTGCAGAAACATGTATCTTGAATCGGAAAATGATATATGTGTGCGTAACTTGGAGTTGCACGTAAATTATGCATTGATGTGAATGGGAGATATGCACCAGAATGTAAGTTACCCACACATAGCTCGGGTTAAGATTGGTCCCTCTATCTATAGCAGTGGTCACCAGTCAAGATCACTTTCACAGTCAAAAAGCAAGCTGAGATCTACCGCTCATATAAAAATTAAAAAAATAGATAATGTAACGTTTACCAAAATAAAAACTCTTCTGTAGTATTGAGGTTTGTGCAGTAAGCTTTTTTATTTGACTGGACTCTGTAAAAAAAAAAAGGAGAGAAAAAAAAGAGAGAAAAAAAAGACACATGGTCAAATGATGATGTCAGTGATCTTCAGGTCGGAAAGTCGGAGTTCTTGAAAGAGTTTCTGACTTGGAATTCCGAGTTGGATGACCGTTCAAAACTATTTTTTCCAGTCGGATCTCGTTTTTTTCAGAGTTCAGTTGTCCTTAATGTTGAAGTCGGAGATTTTGAAGTTCCCAGTTGTTTTGAACATGGCATTAGGCTCGGGGGGGGGCAGCAGACGGTCTGCTTCTCACGGTCCCTGCTCTCTCCTTCCTTTCCTCTGGTGATGAGACTGACCAGAGAGAGGGGACACCGTCTTCCACCTGATGGTGAAACTCAAGTCAGACCGCATCTGCGTCATGCACAAATTCATGTTGTTCCTATGACCAAAGTGAAATATTCCTCAATATTAAAATAGACATGACACACTGATAATAATATTTAAAAAACGCAGGCCTATCGATACACTTGGCTCCTCATTCATTGCAGCTGCAGCATGAGTGGAAGTATGGAGAAGCATGTTATGTAATGATGTTGAATAAAAAGTGTTGATGGGACTGAATAAAAACCTAGACATGAACACAATCCTAAAAACAGCAGCTCTTTGCTGCATTCATGAACAGTCTTTCTCTGGTCATGGTTTTGAAAGTTATGAAATCTCAGTAGGCTGGTATCCAATTTTGGTCGTGGAAGCTGTAGGCACGGTGATTTGAGCAATCCGATTGGCCAGCACAGTAGGAGATCGACCTGTTGGGGACCACGGGGCTATAGTGTGATATGCAGAGTTATGCCAAGTGATACATTTTTATTTGTTGCGTAAGAGGAGTATTTTTGCATTTGATTCAATTGTAACCTTGTTGTGTGTTCAATATAATGTTGTGTGTTCTCTCCATAGGGGCTGCTTCCTCACCTCCTCCCTCATAGGCACTCTGGCCCTCAGCCTCACCATCCCACTGTCTATCATAGCAGACATATGCATGCAGAAGGTAAGAGGGGGCACTATTATTACTGCATGTCTGTTGCCATCACACCCTTGAGCATGGCTGCTCTACCAAAGGTGGTGTGTCAGTTTATAGGTCAAATAAAGTGCAATTGGTTTGTGATGGATGCTTTGGTCACATGGCACTTAGCGTAATGAATTTTATGACAGGGTATCATCTAGCAAGGTTATGAGTGAGCATTGTCTGTCTGCCTGTGGGGATCTAACTTTGAAGCCTTAGAAGCTATTCCCTTAGTAGGCTGCATGGGATATAGCATCATTTGGAGTTTAAAAATAGCATGTTTTTTTTGTGTGCCAATAGTTAGAAAACTCCCATGCTTCTGATGTTGGATATCCAGTCTGTTGAGATGTCAAGTCAACAACTCTCATTTCATAAATGCATGACATGCTAGCTAGTAACACTGAAGTTCAAGTACAATGCACTAATCTTGTAAGAAGCCACCCTTCTGAGATGGTGGTGATTGTTATACATGTAGCTTTATTGCAAGTATTGGAATGTTTTTGACCCACTGTTAGGCAGCTGGCACTTGCTGTACATCTATAGGTGTACTATATAAGCAGCTATCACATTCTTTATTGCTATATTTCGGTCCCCAGGTGAGTTTCTCCTGGCTGTTTTTCGCTGGAGCGGTTCCCGTCTTCCTCTCCTTCTTCATCGCCACTCTGTTATGCCACTACAACAACTGGGACCCCGTCATGGTGGGGCTGCGAAGAGTGTTTGCCTTCATATGCCGCTCAAAACATCGGATTCAAAGGTACTGGGAAAAACACTTGCTACTCTTTGTATTGTTGCCTACTGTTTACTTGGCCAATGCTTTGTAAGGTTTGACTTTCACAGTAATTGTGTACACACACACACTTAAATTTGCCCAAATTGAAATGTGCCCCGTTGAATCCAGGACAATGGATAGTGTTAGTTGACGTTAGGCTTGCTGGTATTGTATTTAAATTATTTTGCGTTTATGGCGCTAATTTGATATATTGTGATTGCACTCAATTCTTATCTAAATGCTAGTTGTTCCCATTCAGGTAGTGATTATGATCATGGTCATGGCCTCTTCCCTCAGATTGCCAGAGGACAGTGAACAGTGTGAAAGCCTTATTCCCTTACACACGGTCTCCCATGACAACGAAAGCTTCTGCTCGTGATCCACCAGCCAGTCACAGGGTAAGGAGACACAAATACAACATTTCTATGTCCTGTTACAATCTGAGGTTACCTACATAGAGCCATGACTACATGGAACTCTATTCCACATCAAGTAACTGATGCAAGAAGTAAAATTTGATTTAAAAAAACAGATTTAAAAAAAACACCTTATGGAACAGTGGGGACTGTGAAGCAACACAAACATAGGCACAGTAATAAATAATACACTTGACTCCCTTCAATTCTGCTCGCAAACATGCATTCTTTGGACAATAAAATGGACAAGTTATTTGGAAGATTAAACTACCAATGGGGCATTAAAAACTGTAACATCTTGTGCATCAAGGAGTCGTGGCTGAATGACAGCAATATCAACGTACAGCTGGCTGGTTATACGATGTACCGGCAGGATAGAACAGCACCGTCTGGTCTATGTAGTTTTGTAAACATCAGCTGGTGCACGATATCGAAAGGAAGTCTTAAGCTATTGCTCGCCTGAGGTAGAGTTTCTCATGATAAGCTGCAGACCACATTACCTACCGAGAGAGTTCTAATCTATATTCTTTGTAGCTGTTTACATACCACCACAGTCAGAGGCTGGCACTAAGATAGCATTGAATGAGCTGTGTTCCGCCATAAGCAAACAAGAAAATGCTCACCCAGAGGTGGTGCTCCTAGTAGCCGGGGACATTAATGCAGGGAAACTTAAATCAGTTTACCTAACTTCTATCAACATGTTAAATGTGCAACCAGAGAGAAAAGAGCTGGACCACCTATTCTCCACACACAGAGATGCATACAAAGCTCTCCCTCGCCCTCCATTTGGCAAATCTGATCATAATTCTGTCCTCCTGTTTACAAGCAAAAACGAAAGCATGAAGCACCAGTGACTAGATCAATAAAAAAGTGGTCAGATGGAGCAGATGCTAAGCTACAGGAAAGTTTTGCTAGCACAGACTGGAATATGTTCCAGGATTCCTCCAGTGGCATTGAGGAGTACACCACATTTGTCATTGGCTTCAAGAAGTGCATTGATGACGTCGTCCCCACAGTGACCGTACGTACGTACCCCAACCAGACACCATGGATTACAGACAGCATCCACGCTGAGCTAAAGGCTAGAGCTGCTGCTTTCAAGGATCGGGACCCTAACCTGGAAGCTTATAAAAAATCCTGCTATGCCCTCTGACCAACAACGAGACCGCCTATAGAGAGGAGGTTAGAGACCTGGCTGTGTGGTGCCAGGACAACGTCTCCCTCAATCTGATCAAGAGAAAGGAGATGATTGTGAACTGAGCACGCCCCCATTTTCATCGACGGAGCTGCAGTGGAGCAGGTTGAGAGCTTCAAGTTCCTTGGTGTCCACATCACCAACAAACTAACATGGTCCAAGCACACCATGACAGTCGTAAAGCGGGCACGACAAAACCTATTGCCCCTCAGGAGACTGAAAAGATTTGGCATGGGTCCTCAGATCCTCAAAAGGTTCTACAGCTGCACCATTGAGAAAATCCTGGCTGGTTGCATCACTACCTGGTTTGGCAACTGCTCGGCCTCCGACCGCAAGGCACTACAGAGGGTAGTGCAAACGGCCCAGTACATCACTGTGGCCAAGCCTCCTGCCATCCAGGACCTCTATACCAGGCGGTGTCAGAGGAAGGCCCTAAAAATTGTCACAGACTCCAGCCACACTAGTCATAGACTGTTCTCTCTGCTACCGCACGGCAAGTGGTACCTGAGCTCCAAGTTTAGGTCCAAGATACTTCTAAACAGCTTCTACCCCAAGCCATAAAGACTCCTGAACATCTAGTCAAATGGCTACCCAGACTATTCACATTGCCGCACCCCCCTCCCCTCTCCACACCATTGCCACTCTCTTGTCATCTATGCATAGTCACTTTAATTAACTCTATCTACATGTACATACTACTTTCTGTCGGTTAGGGGCTCGTAAGTAAGCATTTCACTAAGTTCTACACCCGTTGTATTTGGTGCATGTGACTAACATTTCATTTGATAAGACACAAATCTCCTCTATTTGTCCAATGATATTTGCCACTTATCATCTGGAAAACACTGGATTCACTCACTTCCTATAATCATGTAATTTGTTTTGTCTTTTAACATCTGTCGTGCATTTATCTACTTCAATGTTTAGACAGTATTGAGTGAGCGAGGAAGGACAAGTAAATATTTTAGATAAGACCATCGCCCACCTACTCCAAGGGATCTGGATTTCACCATGTGAAAAGATGTAATTAGTTTTCCCTTTTTAGGGTTTTCAATACATTTTAAACGAAGACATGGTGTCTCGTAGATGTGCTGTTGGTGAATGCTGTATTAGAGCTAACCATTGTACTTATTCTGAGCTTCCAGACTATCGAGGATTTGTCTGATAAATACCCTCCCCCTTTTACCAAGGTAGACATGCAGCTAGTATTCTGCTGGATTTATGCTGATGATTATGTAGCAAGGTTTTTTTTTTCTCAACGCAACCAGCTGGAGGCTGTCAGTGGTTTTCATAGCAACAATGATGACTAAAAGCTGTGTTTGAATACTCATACTAACTGCACTAACCGTTCTATTTGTGACGTAAATTGAGTATGTAGTATGCTTATTGGTTTGTTAATTTGTTAACTTCTCTAACCTTACGAAGCACATAGCATATCATTACAGCAGTTGCTTTTATGTACCGGTATGTTAGCTAGATACCGTCCTAACGTTAGTTGGCTACTATAATATATAGAACTTACCAGTATATTAACTATATGCTATCTAACTACCCAGCGTTTATTGACTTGATTATTCACGTCATTCTTAGCTTAGCTAAGTGGTATAGTTGTGTGTTCTCAATGGATATTGTTAATGAAGTTGTATGCTAACAAGCTAAGCTAACAAGAAGTTGCATAGCAACAGCATCAGCTTCCGGTAGATAGGAAACACAGCTTTAGTCACAATGCGTTTGAGACCCTCCCTGGGGCATCTAACGACCTGATATCGGCAAGATAAAAAATATGACAATGTGAACAACAGGCACATGAAATGGATGTCTTTCAGATCTCCCTTTTTATATCAGAATAAGTCAGTGAGACCTGCAAACATCTGTCTCAAATAGAAAAACAAGATGTACGCTCACCTTTTTCTGTCTCACCAGATTGTGAAGACAGTGCGGAGCGGCATGCTGAAGTGACAATCTTGAAGCAACCAATCAGAGACTTTGAACTACGTCCAGTGCCTCCTATTCAAACGATTTATTCTCTGCAGTGTGGAGTTGACGTTCCATCTCTACAAGATGAACTCTTTTTACTTTGTACAGTGTTGATGCGACTCGTCGTTGACTGAGATTGTGTGTTTTGCTGTGTCGGATGTGTAAAAAGAAAAACTTGATGGTACTGAAGGTGCCGGCCTTTTATCAATGATTCATTATGGCCACTTCAATTGGTACACGTTTAAATAAAAGGGACCGAGTGGTTTCATAAGGAGAAGAGCAAGGTTGTTATTCCAGCGGCAGCAGTTTCTAACAATGAAAAGGTCGCTGCTTGTTCACAGGAGTAGGTTTGGGAGCAGGCAAAAATAATTATCGTTAATGTGGAGTATGTAGTATGGGTGGAACAAGTTGGTCATGGATTTGATCATCAGGCTATTAGGTGACTTACACATCTGATGTAGAGATCTGGGCGTATTCACAAATGGTCACAGTGTTAAAGTATTGATAAAGGACTAGTTTTGCCTTTAGATCATAATGAATAAGGATTTATCGACAGGGAGGATCTGTCCCTTGATCAGCACTCTGAGACACAGAGTAGCAGTTCCTGTGAACAAGCAGTCTCAGATAAGGAGACTGCACTACAGCCTATGAACTACCGCATTTGATTTCTCCCCCATATTCTACATCTCTCCATCTCTGGCCCCTGGCAGCCAGGTAATGCTGGATCATGAAGGCAAACTGTGATGAAGCCTTTTGTATGTGTTAGAATGGGAACTGACATTAACCCCTCGACTAAGCTAAGCTGCTCTACAGAAGTTATAATGCTGTTGCCTTTCCAACCGAAAACAGTAACCATCTCAAAACAGTTGTAAATACTGTACTACGCCATGAAATTCGAATGATCTATCCTTACTTTAGTTTGTATTTTGAAAAATGACTACTGCAAAGACCCTCTGAGTATCTAGCCTTCATGCTCTCTGAATAATTGTTTACTCCAATGTTTTTTGTTCTTTAAAGTCTTGACTGTTATGACACTAAAAAGGATTTAAGACTGACCAAGTACATGGATTTTCCAGAAGCACTATTTTTCATCCAATTAGATTCCCATAGTCTTAAAGAGAAAATGTTATTGCATCTGAGATTACTCATAACACTTCGGGGTGTGTTGCAGAGCCACGAATGGGGGACCTGATCTGATTAAATATCTTTCACCTGTTGAAAACTGACAATTCTATGCTATAATAGAGTTTCTATGTCCAACAATTGTATTTTAGACACATTGTGTTTGATCAGCACATGAAATGCAAATCAATCACCCACTCACCCTTATTCTATTGATGATTTTATTTGACTTAAACACATGTTTGATCAGTTAAGCTGAACTGTCTCTTCTGTAACCCTTGATGTACACCATGACAAAGGGCATGTTATCATGTTATTCCACCAGCTGTCAACCTGTGTACAGAACTTTATGGAGTGTTTGCCCAGCACCCATTGTGGAAGACATTTTATGACTTGAGCTAACTGCAGGAAGTAATAACTTACCCTGTAAAGTGAAAAAAAACTTCAGCCCCTCAAGTGCAGGTTTTACCTTTGTCCAACTCAGTTGTTACTTTCACATTGTAAAAAAAATAAATAAGAATCTACCCTAGCCAGTAGCATTTATTACCATCAGCTATGATTCTTGCACAAAGGAAACCAGCTGTGAGATGTATTTGGATGTTTAATACATGCGGTTCCTGTAGCCTATTTTTACTTGAGAAAAACCCAGGCACTCTGGAACTATACATCCTATGAAAGTTGATCATTTGTTTCCTATCTAAACATTTATCAGATTTTCCCCCATATCATCCATGTTGAAGTCTCTTATTGATGGGCGAGGTGCCAGATACATAAGTGCATTGTATATATTTTCTCAAAGCTCGTGTTTTTAAAACGCATTTTCAAAAATGTGTTTTTTTCAACGGTTCTTCCAAAATGTGCGTATATCGTAAGAAGGTTGTTTTTTCTTTCTCAGGTACTTTGGTGGAAGGATGACTTTTTCCTCTGTCCAATCAGATTTTGTTTTGGTAATTTCCTGTCCTTTTATTAATGGGTCTCCTTTTAAAAAGATGTATACAGATTTATCTAAGTGTGATCATCGTAGTTTACCCTATCATCACAGGCTCTTTTAAGATTCTTTGGTGAAATTGCGTAAGTCCTTTTTCTAATGTTATGCAGCACTATTAAAACTAAAGATTTTCATTCTTGTCTCAAATATTGTTTTTTTTAGTAGGTGTGACTCCAGTGCTATTTTTCCAAATCCGATTGTAAGATTTTATACATACAGTGGGGCAAAAAAGTATTTAGTCAGTCACCAATTGTGCAAGTTCTCCCACTTAAAAAGACGAGGCCTGTAATTTTCATCATAGGTACACTTCAACTATGACAGACAAAATGAGAAAGAAAAAAAATACAGAAAATCATATAGGATTTTTAATGAATTTATTTGCAAATTATGGTGGAAAATAAGTCTTTGATCACCTACAAACAAGCAAGATTTCTGGCTCTCACAGACCTGTAACTTCTTCTTTAAGAGGCTCCTCTGTCCTCCACTCGTTACCTGTATTAATGGCACCTGTTTGAGCTTGTTATCAGTATAAAAGACACCTCTCCACAACCTCACAGTCACACTCCAAACTCCACTGTGGCCAAGACCAAAGAGCTGTCAAAGGACACCAGAAACAAAATTGTAGACCTGCACCAGGCTGGGAAGTCTGAATCTGCAATGGGTAAGCAGCATGGTTTGAAGAAATCAACTGTGGGAGCAAATACTAGGAAATGGAAGACATACAAGATCACTGATAATCTCCCTCGAACTGGGGCTCCACGCAAGATCTCACCCCGTGGGGTCAAAATGATCACAGGAACGGTGAGCAAAAAGCCAGTACATGTCCAGGCCTGTCTGAAGTTTGCTAGAGAGCATTTTGATGATCCAGAAGAAGATTGGGAGAATGTCATATGGTCAGATGAATCCAAAAAATAACTTTTTGGTAAAAACTCAACTTGTTGTGTTTGGAGGACAAAGAATGCTGAGTTGCATCCAAAGAACACCATACCTACTGTGAAGCATGGGGGTGGAAACATCATGCTTTGGGGCTGTTTTTCTGCAAAGGGACCAGGACGACTGATCCGTGTAAAGGAAATGAATGGGGCCATGTATCGTGAGATTTTGAGTGAAAACCTCCCATCAGCAAGGGCATTGAAGATGAAATGTGGCTGGGTCTATGACAATGATTCCAAACACACCGCCCGGGCAACGAAGGAGTGGCTTCGTAAGAAGCATTTCAAGGTCCTGGAGTGGCCTAGCCAGTCTCCAGATCTCAACCCCATAGAAAATCTTTGGAGGGAGTTGGAAGTCCGTGTTGCCCAGCAACAGCCCCAAAACATCACTGCTCTAGAGGATATCTGCATGGAGGAATGGGCCAAAAAACCTTGTGAAGACTTATAGAAAACGTTTGACCTCTGTCATTGCCAACAAAGGGTATATAACAAAGTATTGAGATAAACTTTTGTTATTGACCAAATACTTATTTTCCACCATAATTTGCAAATAAATTCATTAAAAATCCTACAATGTGATTTTCTGGATTTTTTTTCTCATTTTGTCTGTCATGGTTGAAGTGTACCTGATGAAAATTACAGGCCTCAGTGGGAGAACTTGCACAATTGGTGGCTGACTAAATACTTTTTTGCCCCACTGTATATAACTAAAAAAAACGTATAACTTGTGGTTTTAACGAGAAATAGTTTTGTGAATATGTTTTGCATAATCCTATATGGCACTCTATAAATTAAAACACAAGAAAAATAATGATTGCACTATAATATGCATTAAACATTTTCATTAATTTAAGCAAAACTGCACATGCATACAATATTTTTCTGCTTGCTGTATTGTTAATGTTAATACACCTGTTTTTGTATTCAAATTGTGACTAGTTTGCATCCCCGCTGTACAGCTCAAGGTCACCTTACCTTTACAGCTCAAGTCACCCTACCATGCTGTCTCGTAGGGTTGTGACGTCTATGTCTTGGAGTGCTGCTTTTGGGGTTTGGATGAAGGGTGTAGATCCACCAGCCATGATGTCTGGGAATACACAGTATGACAGACAGTTAAATATATTTAATACAGATTCATTCAACCCCCACCTTCCAACTTCTAATCATATTTTTTACTCTCAATCTCGAATCCTCATATTTCTGATCATCATGCTTAAACCAAACACACTCACAGTTAGAAACGGTGTTTCCTCTCTCACCAATGTGAGTTTTGGAGATAGGTGTTGATCCACTAGCCATGATGTCTGGGAACACACATTATGACAGACAGTTCGAGAAAGTGAATAGGGATTCATTCAACCACCTCCTTTCATCTTTCCTACTCCCAATCTCTACTCCTCATTCTGGTCATCATGCATAAACCAAACACACAGACACCCTTTGAAGTTCTCATTCTCTCCCTCTTTAGGTTTTTCACCTCGTGGAGCAAACCTGGCAACTGAAAATATAGAACATAATGTGCTATCATTACACTTGCATGTAATATGCATTCAACTATCAATTGGTAGACACTACAACTGCACCTACTCACAGATACACCTACAACTGAACCTAGTCACATTATCACAGTTTGCAAAAGACACAACAGTGGTAGGCCTGATCAACGACGAGACAGCCTATAAGGGGAAGTAAGAGACCTGGCCGGGTGGTGCCAGAATAACAACCTATCCCTCAACGTCACCAAGACTAAGGAGATGCTTGTGGACTACAGGAAAAGGAGGACCGAGCACGCCCCCAATCTCATCGACGGGGCTGTAGTGGAGCAGGTTGAGAGCTTCAAGTTCCTTGGTGTCCACATCAACAACACACTAGAATGGTCCAAACACACCAAGATAGTCGTGAAGAGGGCATGACAAAGCCTATTCCCCCTCAGGGAACTAAAAAGATTTGTCATGGGTCCTGAGATCTGCAAAAGGTTCTACAGCTGCAACATCGAGAGCATCTGGTTGCATCACTGCTTGGTACTGCAACTGCTCGGCCTCTGACCGCAAGGCACTACAGAGGGTAGTGCGTACGGCCCAGTACATCACTGGGGCTAAGCTGCCTGCCATCCAGGACCTCTACACCAGGCGGTGTCAGAGGAAGGCCCTAAAAATTGTCAAAGAACCCAGCCACCCCAGTCATAGACTGTTCTCTCTACTACCGCATGGCAAGTGGTACCGAAGTGCCAAGTCTAGGACAAAAAGGCTTCTCAACAGTCTTTACCCCCAAGCCATAAGACTCCTGAACAGGTAATCAAATGGCTACCCATACTATTTGCATTGTTTACGCTGCTGCTACTCTCTGTTCATCATATATGCACAGTCACTTTAACCATATCTACATGTACATACTACATCAATCAGCCTGACTAACCAGTGTCTGTAGGTATCCTCGCTACTTTTATAGCCTCACTACTGTATATAGCCTGCCTTTTATTGTTGTTTTATTTCTTTTTACCTACCTATTTTTCACCAAATACCTTTTTTTTCACTATTGGTTAGAGCCTGTAAGTAAGCATTTCACTGTAAGGTCTACACCTGTTGTATTCAGCGCATGTGACAAATAAACTTTGATTTGACATCTATGGATATATACCAAACTAAACCTGGACTTGCATGCAGGGTGAGAATATTCTGTGGGAGCATCCACAGGAATGCTTACCTTCAATCACAGAGAGAGATTGTCTGAGTGCTGCATTTTCTCTTTTGAGCTCACTTATTTGAACGTTTTCATGGTTAGCTATATTTGCATATTCTGTTTTGCAACTAAGGTGAGGTCCTCACTCTCTGTGTCACTTTGAGGTCTGGCCTGGAAAGACAAAGATTCTTTGTAAAGCTTACAAATTTAGACATGAATAGGCAACATATTTTTTAAAGACCAACAATTTACACTATTTGTGGTGTTTTTTAGTCTCAATGATTGGAGATGTTTCAGACATAATTATTAACCACAAAAATATATATTTTTAAATATATTTGGTTGTGTTGAAGAGAAATCAGATTTTTATGACACAAAGTGTTATGCTAATATTAGTGATTAGTATTAAGGAGATGAGACAGGGTTAAATTCACCTTTAATGCATCAACTTTATGCATCAGCAGCTAGTAAGCTAGAAAGCTAGCAGCTAGTAAGCCAGTGGATCGGCCTGCCGAACAGCTAACTAGCCAGTGGTTAGCATGCTACCTACACATACTAGTGTACTAGCTCCTTAGCTAGCTAACGTTAGCTACATTAGTTGTTATTGTTATAACCAATGTCTTGGCGGTATAACTTTTGATAACATTAACAATTAATAACATTAACCATATATTAATGTATATTAATTTATAACATTAACCATATGTTGTTAGCTAGCTACGTTATACTGTGTCATTATCTGGGTAATGTTAGCTAGCTAGTTAGCTTACCATCCAGAGCCATGACAAACGCGGGATATCTCTTCCCCGCACGCTGCCAATTAACAATACATTCTTTCAAATTGTATTGGAAGTTTCAAATGTATTTTGTCATTACTACATTTGTAATGTGATAGGTGTTTTAACATGGCTATATTCAAGAAAATATTTTATCAGTCGTCTTCCTCAAATGAAGGGGATGATGACGCAATCTTTGCGAGAGGGAGGGAGTCTGATTTAATTTTTCCTCAATTCTAGGCTCAGAGACTTAATTCAGGATCGTTCTGAAGGATTTGTTGCCATAGAAATGTACCTGGCTTAAAGGTGAGCCACTTTCATGGTACCAGTTATCCTGAGTTGAACTCAGAGTTGACCAAAGTTCTCCTCAAACATGATTTGTAGTGTAGGGCTCATGTTACCTAGGATTTGTTAGCTAAGGTTTGTGTTGGTTCACACTTTATAATTCCGTTCTGTATCTCTGTTATTGGTCAAAGAACTACCTACAAAAGACCCAAGGCTAAACGACTTCTGGTTTACAGTTCAGACGTTGTGTTGTATTCAGTGAATCCTCTTCTGCTCCGCTCCCTGATTAGGTTGGAAGATAGCAGTATGTTCATTTGGCCAGATAGTGTTTTTAATTCAGCCTGAGAAGGCCAAAGGCCAAATCAGTGGAGCAGATCTCCACCAAACACCATCTCTTAACAGTTGTATACATTTTTCAGACTTCTCTATGGCCTACACAATTGAATTGTACAATGGTTTTCCATCCTGAAAGACTAATATAATTTTATTGTTTCTTTATTTAACTAGGCAAGTCAGTTAAGAACAAATTCTTATTTTCAATTATGGCCTAGAAACAGTGGGTTAACTGCTTTGTTCAGGGGCAGAACAACAGATTTTTACCTTGTCAGCTTGGGGATTTGATCTTGCAACCTTCCGGCTACTAGTCCAACGCTCTAACCACTAGGCTACCTGCCTCCCCAAATAATAGTGATAGTATGAGTGTTGTTTTTAGTATAGTATGTACAGTGTAATCTACTGTACATCATTGCATTGACCCACAATAAGCTATTATCAATTTATGTCCAAGAAATCCTGCCAAAAACATTTGAGAGACCTTTTAAGACCAACTTACGAGTCAGAAACTGGTACAGAGGAAAAACAATAGATCAGCTCTTGTATTGTATGATCTTTGGTGTTTATGACAACACTAATTATAAACCACATTCCTGTTTATAGAATGTATATTTCTACTAGCTACAAAAGATGAACACAGAAGGTAGCAGTGAAATTACGTCAGCAGATTGTCTTGAATATATGGGTTCCAAATACATTTCTGGTTTGGATCCAATCTGTTTAGTCATTGAAGATAATTGCAGTTACATGGACAAATTCCATATCCAAATTCAGCTGGCATGAATTGTCGTAATGGAATTGGACCATAATTGTGAAAGGATCATGAGAGGATAAAGCTCTCACCTATCCTCATAAGCTGACATTGGGAAATGTCATACCTGTCTCTCTGTGTTCTGCCCATTGTACTATTGTACATTACTTGCAGAGATACATTTCTTTCGTGATTCATCATGCACTCAGTTCAGCTGTTTTGTCAAACGCACGTCAGCATCTCGTCTCTTATACAACATTCAAATATCAGTTTTACAGAGACATTTACAATCAGGGCAATTACAGAACATAATGATAGATCATTAGGAAAATATAAAAGGGATGAAAATGAAGAGGTAGGGTAATTATTGTAAACAAACCAAATTGATTTAGCTAGCTTCGCTGTTGAGAGTGCACCTGTCTGACAACGCTTTGTCATGCAGATAGGCCTGGGTTATCATGCTTTATCTGCCTGAGAGTTTTTGAGTATACCGTGATTGGCACTCAACCAATCAAGTCTGTGCTCTAATCAGATTTGTAAAACCTGCTTTATAACTTTACCCACCTCAAATTGTTGTGGAATATGCTTATGTGAAATCAGAGCGAATTGCAGGCCAAGTTTTCATAAAATGTATACAGTCACTTTTCCTGTCTTAAATCAAAGTGTTAGTATTTGTTTGATTTACTTCCTGTCTGGAGCCAGCTCATTGTTAATGTCAAATGATATGCACTTGATACGGCCTGAATAGAAAATGTGTGCAATTTAATTCAGTCATGTCTGGCTAATTTCAATACAACTTCCTCCATTCGGACTTTTGAACTTCCATGTACCGGTATGTCTTTTGTCACATTCATCCTACACAGTGAAGTTATTTCACCACTTCTGTTTTCTTAGAAAGCATGTGGAAGAGTGTCAAAGTAATTTGTATACTCTGAAATAGTTTTAATTGGTGTAAATAAGCCTAAGAATAGTGTTTGAATAAATGTGCCATGTAGCAAAGTTTTATTTTTTTAGTTCTGTCAAGTATTATATTCATCCAAATGGGAGTTGATAATATTCGGGAAGGGCTACACCTCTGTAAGACTAAAGTGATGTGTAGTAACCCTTGGTCCCGCCTACACACAACCACCCTTGTCCCTGAAGTTTAGCCAGGGTTCATACTGCACTTGAGTAGTGATAACAGAACAGGGCCGTGCTCTCTCTCTCCCTTGCTCTGAAGTTTAATTTTTAACTCGTAGGAGAGAGGAGATAGGAGAAAATCAGTGCCTGCTGTCAGGGTGCAGCTTGAAGCATGGCACAAGCAAAGGAGTAAATCCGATACTTTCTGGATGAAGAACTGTACGGACGGTCGATGGTACAAAACTCAGACTTCAGGCCAGTAATGGATAGTCCTGCCACGCTGAGCCGTGTGTTTCAAAGAAGCTAAAACGAGGAAGAAACTTTCTGGTATGTCTAATAGGATCCTAATATTCTTCTGTGATATGGCTTATCTGGGCAACAAAGAGGTCAAACAAAGAGGTGTTAAGTTAATCTACTTTTAGAGTTAACCATGGTTTTGGACGAGGGTGTCAGAAATATATTATTTTATCTCTGAAAAATATTTCTCTCCCTGGCTGTTTGGATTTCCTCTGGGCTCTATTACAGACTCTGCCCTGCTGAACTGATACGCTAGGAAAAAATCTATATCTGGAAATCGAAACTCAGTAACCATGAATGAGGGGGAGGCCGAGATAGCCGAGGAGAAAGACTGGAAGGAGCTGGAGCCCAACTATGCCATCAAAGTCTTCCTCACTGTCCTGTACAGCCTCATCCTGCTCACAGGCATCGTGGGTAATGGAATCACCATTCGGGTGACACAGGTGCTGCGGCAGAATGGCTACCTGCAAAAGTATGTGACGGACCACATGGTGAGCCTGGCATGTTCCGACCTTTTGGTCCTCCTCATAGGAATGCCCGTAGAGCTCTACAGTGCCACGTGGTTCCCCTTCACCTCAGCCTCGGGTGACGCTTCCTGCAAGATCTACAACTTCCTGTTCGAGGCCTGCAGTTACGCCACCATCTTGAACGTGGCGACGCTCAGCTTTGAACGCTACATTGCCATTTGCCACCCGTTCCGCTTCAAGGCCCTGGGCAGAGAGCGAACAACTGGGAGTCTCATCGCTCTCGCCTGGGTCACGTCCGTGTTCGTAGCCCTCCCGCTGCTGTTCGTCACAGGAATGGAGGGCTATGTCCCAGAGCGAGCCATCATGCCCGTCCAGAACCTGACGTTCTGCACCAACCTGAGAAACCAGTGGGGAATGTACAGGGCCAGTATCTTTGTGGCGTTCATTGTGTACATGGTGGTGCTGGTCAGCGTGGGGGTCATGTGTTGGGCCATGATCCTGGTCCTTCAGAAAACCATGGGGCCCATAGGAAGAGGGGTCAACGGAGTTGAGGACAAGCCAAAACACGAGAGTGCCAGGGTCAAAGCCGCCAAGAAGCAAACCATCCTTTTTCTAGGTAAGTTGACACTTTTACATTCTACCTAAAATATCTAATTGCAATTTTGAAAGGATGATGATACATTTTGTTTAGCCAACTGGTGGCCACAATGTGTGTGTGTCCGTGTGCATGTTTGTGTTACACAGGGCGTGTACACCATTGCATTCCAACTGGTAGACAGTGTAGCTGTTGTGACAGGGCCGCCGGAAAATTTGTGGCGATTTTGATTTAGGTTAATAAAATATATTGTCGCAAAGAGTTAAAAAGATGGCCAAAGTGTTGTTTTTTAGTTCTATTTGCCTCATGATTTGTCAACTCACAACTCGAGCACAATTTCTCTGTCCTTCACATTGGAGTGCTTCACATCGAAGTGCTGCTGCAAGCTCTTTGCTGTGTCTTGACCAATCAGATTCACAGAAATCACAAGTCGTGCATGCTGGACGCAATGCACAAATCTCAAGGCGCTCTCTTCACTTTCCTCCGGCATTGAGTATTTCGTCAAGATGACGACCTAAGCACGCAAACTTCAAAGAGCTAGTTAGCGAAGTCTCTCAATTTATTTTTTACAACCTGAACTTCACTCAATTCAAAATACTGTAAATAAAAACATATGTATTAGTCACTATACTGTTGGTTATTGACCTAGAAGAGAATGTCAATGTCAACATTTTCCTCAGGATCCGGTCCTCTGAAAGCTAGTGTCAAAGGAGCTAGCAACAACACTAAGGCTACAGAGCAAAAGCATCTGACCACTACAAAGTCCTGGCTACCCCCTCCTCATCAGTACCAAAAGACAGACGCAGGGATTCCTCTCACGTTTCCCCCATTAAAGACCACAACCCAAAGATAAAGGCAAACCCGGGGAAGGAGATGAAAATGAACCAAAAGTAGACAAGATTTCAAATGCAACACTACTTGGAGATAACATGCTCAAAGACAGGTTCGATAAGCAAGACAAAACACTTGAGGACATTAACTCTCAAATCAAACAGAACGATCTCATGATCACAAAAGCATCTAAGGCGTTTGAATTCAATGCTGCTGAGATAAACGAAAAGTGCTTACCTGGAAAATAAGGTCTCATTACTCCTGAAAGACAACAAGGAGGTAAAGACCAACCCTATAGAATTAGAGTGCTATAAATGTAGATGGAACCTCTGCATCAACGGAATGAAGAAACATTTTGTCAGCTCAAGTTTGCATTGGGTTTACATTCAAACTTGGGCTGACTAGGCTACCTACCTTTTTCAATATAAAAGTATTAACTGGAATTAATCTATAAAAACAATAGCTGACATAGACTGTAAGTCAATTTCTTTTTAGGCCTACAGTTGCATATGTCAGGACTACACTATGCCAATCTGCATAAAGCAAGCTCTGTTAGTTCTATTGTCCAATCATGTTGCTTTCTCTGTGTCTGCCGCTCTCGGCCCCAAGCTCTGATTGACTCCACGACAACATTTAAAAGTTATGACCCTTCAAAGGATTGATTTCACACATACGTCTTCTGTTTGGGGTGGTCTGTGCCATTACTGTCCACAGAGAATCTCAAGGGAACTCACATGAAGAACACGCCTGTAGTTGGCCATGTTATATTGATGTCACGTGGATATAAATAAATACCACACAACATTGAAGTGTGTATACACATTAAGTATGCAGAGTTATTTCCTCGTTAGTTCTGGACCGTATTATTGTATTTTCTCATGTCTCGAATGAATGTAAAGTCCTCGTGTGCTGGAAGCAGGAAGCCTTGTTTACTGTACATTTGTTGACAGAGACATTGGTCTAGAATCAGAGGCCTGTAATCCATCTTGACATTGACTATAATGATTATTTTGTGTGGCTGCGTGCAGACAGGTCAACATGCACATGTGAAGTGTTTGCTCTAAATTGGTTACAGGGTTTCCAGGCAATAGTTTATACAAACAGCAAATAATACCACATGGCAAAGAGTATCGGAAGTCAACGTGAATATAATGTATTGTTAGGTTCTAAATGAACCTTGTAGAATTTCACAGACAATTAGTAAAGCTTAAACCAAGTTTATTCACCCATTAGGTCATACAGTGGCATAAGACATATTCACACAAGCACTGATATTTTGTCCTTTCTCCTATACTGAGTCTCTTCCTACACATCTGAAAAGACAATGCATCTCTTTTGCTCGACAGAACTTTAGTGATATCTGTTCTTCCTCACCTCATCTGACCTGACTCACTCCTCCCCAACTCACGGCTGTCATGTTGACTTGTACCAGAGTGTCTCTCCTCCTCCCATAGGATCCTCGATGGCTAACAATCATATATCCGGACAGAATGTAAACGTTATACATTCCCCTCTCTCCCTCAGTGAGCTGAATAAGTATATTTCAGATTTTCAGAACCCAACAGTATGATATATTAAGATTAAAAGGACTCTTTTAATGGTACAGCAGATCTCACTGGGGGTACTTGTGTTATCAAATTGAAAATGGGCAGATTTACTTCAATTTGGCACTTGATAATGTAAACTGAGAGAATGTGTAACCTCATCTCTCCTCAATACTGCACTCTGCTCCTCTCAACCACCTACTTGAACCTTTCACTGTATACATATTAATATTTAGGACACAGACATACCCTTACATTTTTACAGTTCTGTGTGTCATCTATTATATATTAAATATAATTATATCATATATAGATATATTATTCATCTAAATCAACAGTTATATAAGTGATATAAAGTTGCAGAATGTCCAGCTGTAAAATATAGGCCTACAGTAGCTTATACGCTAACCATATCATGTACGCTTAGAAACCAGGCATATGCTAAATCATCATTGAATTCGCCTTAGAAATGTGTAGCTTCTTTAGTTACTTTGTTCATGTACATCCTAAGGCTTCTCCATTCCTAAATACCATCACAGCCCTTTCAGACAACAACAATCTCCACAATTGGTTATGCCATCGTGGCTTCCATTTCACTACTAGACCAGTGATCACTACTTGAAGGTACAACATTCTCACTGAGCAGTGCTTAAAGAGCTGTCCTTCAACTGATTGCAAGGTAGGAATATCAGTGCCTGGCTGGTCTGCTGCCACTTGGCAAGTGGCACTTTGGAAGGGATTCATATGTAATTATGTGTATTTGTTTTCAGAGCGGTGTGGTTGTATTCAACAGCTAGTATTGCAACATAGCATCCTTGAGTTTGTGTTGCAATCAGAATGAAATAATAATAATACATTTAATTTGTATAACACTTCATTACAGTGATATCTCAATGCTCTACATAGACAAAAATGTAAATAATGATTTAAAGAAATGACATAAAATACACGGAACAAAAATATAAATGCAACATGTCATGAGCTGAAATAAAAGATCACAGAAATGTTCCATACACATAAAGAGCTTATTTCTCCCAGATGTTGTGCACAAATTTGTTTACAACCCTGTTAATGAACATTTCTCCTTTGCCAAGATGATCCATCCACCTGACAGGCGTGGCATATCAAGAAGCTGATTAAACAGGATGACCATTACACAGGTGCAACTTGTGCTGGGGACAATAAAAGGTCACTCTAAAATGTACCGTATTGTCACACAACACAAGAAATTGGCAGTATGTCCAACCGGTCTCGCAACTGCACACCATGTATAACCACGCCAGCCCAGGACATCCACATCCGGCTTCTTCACCTGCGGGACCATCTGAGACCAGCCACCCAGAAAGCGACCACAACCAAATTTTTTCTGCACAAACTGTCATAAACCGTCTCAGGAAAGCTCATCAGCGTGCTCATCGTCCTCACCAGGGTCTTGACCTTACTGCAGTTTGGCGTCGTAATCAACTTTAGTGGGAAAATTCTCACCGTTTATGGCCACTGGCACACTGGAAAAGTGTGCTCTTCACAGATCAATCCCGTTTTCAACTGTACCAGGCAGATTGGCTGATGTCAACATTGTAAACAGAGACCCCAAGACCCCCATGGTGGGGTTATGGTATGGGCAAGCATAAGCTAAGGACAATGAACACACTTACATTTTATCAATGGCATTTTGAATGCACAGAGATACCGTGATGAGATCCTGAGACCCATTGTCGTGCCATTCATCCGCTGCCATCACCTCATGTTTCAGCATGATAATGCACGGCACCCATGTCGCAAGTATCTGTACACAATTCCTGGAAGCTGAAAATGTCCCAGTTCTTCCATGGCCTGCATACTCATCAGACATGTCACCCATTGAGT
Source organism: Oncorhynchus gorbuscha (assembly GCF_021184085.1). Lineage (NCBI taxonomy): Eukaryota > Metazoa > Chordata > Actinopteri > Salmoniformes > Salmonidae > Oncorhynchus > Oncorhynchus gorbuscha. The sequence goes on along the minus strand of NC_060181.1, from coordinate 53,813,300 downwards.
ATGTTTGGAATGCTCTGGATGAACGTTTACGACAGCGTGTTCCAGTTCCCGTCAATATCCAGCAAATTTGCACAGCCATTGAAGTGGAGTGGGACAACATTCCACAGGTCACAATCAACAGCCTGATCAACTCTATGCGAAGGAGATGTGTCACGCTGCATGGGGCAAATGCTGGTCACATAAGACACTGTTTTTTTTGATACCTTAAAAAAAAAGTAGGGGCATGTGTCCGTGACCAACCGATGCATATCTGTATTCCCACTCATGTGAGATCCATAGAATAGGGTCTAATGAATTTATTTCAATTAACTGATTTCCTTATGAACTGTATCTCAGTAAAATGTTGAAATCGTTGCATGTTGCTTGTATATTTTTGTTCAGTGTTAAAACGTTTAGAATCAAGACAGGAAATAGAAGTACAGTAGTAGAATAGGTGCTAAAAGGACTTAGAGTAGGACTATAAGAAAGACCGTCTGTATAAATATGTTGTAAGGCCCATTTTAAAAGTTCTGATTGATGGAGCAGCTCTCAGATGTTTAGGGAGATCATTCCATAGGCGAGGGGCAAGGGGGCAGAAGGCTTGGTCCCCCATAGTACGGGGACATGAAGCATTGGTGAGTTGCTGGAGCATAGCAAGGTTAAGTGCATGTCAAGTGTCAAAATAAATTAACAGTGTCATAGAGAAAGTGCAATTTTGGGAAAAACTGTAAAGCAGTCCCTGGTTGATAATTGCTGGTCCTGGGTTCAAGTCCTTGTCTGGGCTACCTCCCGAATTTGCTGCAATATAAATTATGTAGATGTTCGTCAAACCCTCATTTTCCAGTCTAGTGTTCATTTTGTGAGATGATTTATCCTGTGTCATGCTTTGTACCATCTGCTCCCCCTTTTCATGAAAAAGGGCTTGACTACGTAAGGTTCCATTAGCGTGACTGTAATTTAGCCAGTAGCTTCAGCAATTTATCAGCCTCCCGGTAAGGTGGGGCAGGAAGAATTCATCAGCAGGTCTAGAACAGTGTTTTTTTCACTAACTAATTTGAGAGATTAACTAATGCCATCAGCCTGATGATTTGAGTCTCATAGGGCACAGTGTTACCATTTCTAGCCACTTACCTGTAACACGGCGCTGTAGTATCAGGGTCAAAGATGAGACATTTAAATTTGGTGTCCCAAAGCCATTCATTTAACATAAAAAGATAAATATGTAGAAATATAATATTAAATCACTCAACACTTACCCTTCTTTTGACCCAGAAATGTTTGTGTTGCAAACTATTACATTAAGGGAGTTATTGACCTCTAAAGTGTCAAAATGTCCTTTTGGGTTAATATTCTAATGACATAAGTGTTTTTAAAAGGTAGAAATTCATCCTAAAAATATAAATGAACACCCATGGCATAATTGTGCTAGTGTTTGCAACAATACATAGAATAATAGGTGACATACTGCATCTAAAAGATATTTAAAAACTTTAATAGCTTTTGCCCAGACTTCTGCACTTCATCAATGTCAATCAATATAGCAAAGGTAAAATGCCATTTTCATGCATATCACATGATGGTAATTATGTGACATCACAAATAATACCCATTGAAGACCCTCTATCAAAGTGAGGTGAGTAAATCTCTCTGAAATATTTGATGATTTCACCTTTTGACCCTCTAGTAACATCCACATGTCCTTCAGAACAACACAGAAAACATAATTTTAATGTTATTATTTTATAAAAAGCTATATTAAATATGAAAAGTAAGGATAATCTTTATAGGTCATTACTTTATATAGGTGGCCAAGCAACTTCCTGTTAAATATGTTTATGTTTGAAATCCGTTGTTCAGTATCACACTTTTGTCCTTCAGCACAACAAAAGTTTAAATTGTTACAATTGGCTCATTCATCCCCCTCCTCTCCCCTGTAACTATTCCCCAGGTTGATGCTGCAAATGAGAATGTGTTCTCATTCAACTTACCTGGTAAAATAACAGATAAATAAAAAAATACAATTACAAATGTTATACCACAATGTCACCCATTATGCTGAATGACAGTAGCTTTGTTATCCCATGTTTTCACTAGTTTACAACATTTAATCATGCAATTCATAGTTACTTGTTGAATGAATAGTGAATGTTAGCATTTCAAACAATTTTATGGCATTTTAACGTATTTCAAGGCACATTATCTTTATATTGTAGATGCCGTTGTCTAATAAGGAGAGGGATGCACGGCACAGACAAAATATTAAACGCAGATCCAGTTGTTCGGGAGGAAAGACTAGCCAGAAGAAAAGCAAGGTATTGTTTTCATGGTTTCATGCTACTGTCAGCAACAGAATAGGATATAATAGGATATAAAGCTGGGTGGATAACACTTAACATTAAGTTGCACTATTACACTGTAGTTAATGTTTTATTGAACTGCAGTTAAAGTATAACTGATGGATTGTTAATATTGTATTACACAATTATGGATACATCTTTTTATTTTGAATTATATTAGTTAATAGCTGCTTCACATTTGGGGAACTTTATGAAAAATTGAGACTGTACAAGTTTGAATTGAAGTAGTTTGATGGGCATTTTCTGTAGCCATTTTGTGTAGGTGAAATTGCATGTGTGTACCTGCAGTTTAACTGGCTGCACCATGTTGAGCAGTGCCGAAACTTAAAAGACACACTTAAAGAACACGAGGTTGTAATCCACATGGACTTTTTAAGAAAATTATGCGTGTAAACTGCATACAGAGGTTCAGGCTTTTCATTTTGGGGGCAGCCGTACGCAGGCAACTGTACACACAAGTGTTGTGTACACATCACAGGAATGCCAATCCTATGTCTCGATTTCAGATTCCCTTCGGCATGACGAGCGTGCCGTGTGGGCTGTTCTAAAGCCCGTCTTCGATAATATGAAGGGGAAAAAACATCCCTGACCACACTATACTGCATGAGTGAAGGCCCCGTCACACAATATAGGAATGCAAATAATTTCTACCTACTGAGCACGGTGCCATTTCTCACGGGTTTCAAAAAGGTAACATAGAATTTTTCTGAAAAGTCTCACGGAAAAGGTGCACCCGTTTGGTTGGTGGTTCCGTCAAACGTTGTGCAGGTGAGTTTGTCAAAAAAACGGCGGTGACCTCCAGAGCCCAAAGGAGCTCTACACCATGCTGGAGAAAACGCAGTCATGTGTAAAGTACTTCTGGATTGCTAAAGATGAGATTAACCAATTTGATAAAGCCATTGCCAGCTGTCAAAGGAACCTTAAAAATCCTCCAGATCATTGCGAAGGAACCTGGAAAGATCCACCCTGCTGCTCCCGAGCATGCATCTCCTGTGAGTGCAATGCTCCAACAGAGGTGGACTTTCAGAACCAAAATGCAGAAACAGAAGACAAGCCTATCCACAATGGTGAAACCACCAGAGGACTTAAACGGAAAGTTCGTAATAGTCAATTACGATTACCAGCCATTTGTCGGCCAAGTTTTGAAGGTTGTGGGAGAGGAGATGGAAATCAGTTGCATGCAACAAGCAGCTGAAGTAAATCATTCATTTGCATGGCCCCAAGTTAAGGTCATCACATACTACTTCAAGTCGGATGTCCAAGCAGTAATCTCCGAACCAGAGCCGTTTACTACAAAACAAAGGAATTCAATACTCTGCAACTCTGACTGGGAAAAGTTTACAGAGATTCATTAGTCCAAATTCCAACTTATACACCAGTTAGGCTACAGAATACTACTTAGGCCTACACAAGAAAATGACATACACAAGCGATCTAAAAATAAATCCATGTTTTAAAGATGTTATCGAAGGATGAGTTCAGTTTGAGAATGTTGATGAGTTCCATTTGATGTTCAGACAATGGATTTGGTTAATATTCTGATTTTCAGAATACTTCAGAATACAGAAATGTTTTGTTTTGATGTTGGTGGGATCATTTTTCATGTATTTTCTTTCAAATGCCTGATGTGACGTAATTTCATGATTTTACTTTGAGAAAGATATCCACTGTTTCGTGATGATTTTAAGCAAAACTACAGTTTTTTTGCACAATGTTTAAGGAATGTTTTTTAATTCATGCTTTGTTTGAAATGTTGATGATAATTTAATCCTACGTGAATTAAATTGTACCTCATGTGTCAGTTAAACTATGTTGCATAGTAAAACTCATGTTCTTTATGTGTGTGGTGTATAGGTCATCTCTCTCTCTTTCTCTCTCTCTCTCTCTCTCTCTCTCTCTCTCTCTCTCTCTCTCTCTCTCTCTCTCTCTCTCTCTCTCTCTCTCTCTGTCGTATGGAAGTGATCTAAGTTCAGCTAGCCTGCACATTTGAAACATCTTGTGTTTATTTACATTTACATTTAAGTCATTTAGCAGACGCTCTTATCCAGAGCGACTTACAAATTTCACAGTTTTATATCTTAATAATAGTTAATATGATCATTATTGTTATTGCTGAAGGAATCACATTTAGTGGGCTGTAGTGATATGTGTTATTCAGGGTAACAACATAGTGTCATACAGTATAACGCCAGTATTTTATATTAAAATACAATAATTTTGTGTTGACTCAGAGAGACAAAAACAAATCTCAAAGGATGAAGGGAAAGATATTTTCATAGATTTTTTTCAGATAGTTTTTGTAAAAAAAAAAAGAGTTGTACCCATGACACGTCAAATATGTGATATTCAAAATAAAATGACATTTTTTTCTGGGTAGTTATATTTCTGCCAGTCCATGCATGGATATATAACCTTGTCATTATGAAAAATGGGCATAAAATTACGATAAAAAAACAACAGTGTTATACTGAATTACATTTTAATAGGGTACATTCACATGAATCACTGTAAAAATGAATGATTGGCTTTATTTTTTAATATAACTATATAAGGGCATAGGTGACACTCCATTGAACATAAAACAAGCATTTTAGAGAATTGTAATTGCTGTTTTGTTTTTTTGTTACTTTGAAAACCTTATACGTCTTTGACCCATCAACATTCATCATGCTTTTTCTGTATTAACACAAGACACATTGATGTACATTTACATACATTTACATTTAAGTCATTTAGCAGACGCTCTTATCCAGAGCGACTTACAAATTGGTGCATTCACCTTATGACATCCAGTGGAACAGCCACTTTACAATAGTGCATCTACATATTTTAAGGGGGGTGAGAAGGATTACTTTATCCTATCCTAGGTATTCCTTAAAGAGGTGGGGTTTCAGGTGTCTCCGGAAGGTGGTGATTGACTCCGCTGTCCTGGCGTCGTGAGGGAGTTTGTTCCACCATTGGGGAGCCAGAGCAGCGAACAGTTTTGACTGGGCTGAGCGGGAACTGTACTTCCTCAATGGTAGGGAGGCGAGCAGGCCAGAGGTGGATGAACGCAGTGCCCTTATTTGGGTGTAGGGCCTGATCAGAGCCTGGAGGTACTGAGGTGCCGTTCCCCTCACAGCTCCGTAGGCAAGCACCATGGTCTTGTAGCGGATGCGAGCTTCAACTGGAAGCCAGTGGAGAGAGCGGAGGAGCGGGGTGACGTGAGAGAACTTGGGAAGGTTGAACACCAGACGGGCTGCGGCGTTCTGGATGAGTTGTAGGGGTTTAATGGCACAGGCAGGGAGCCCAGCCAACAGCGAGTTGCAGTAATCCAGACGGGAGATGACAAGTGCCTGGATTAGGACCTGTGCCGCTTCCTGTGTGAGGCAGGGTCGTACTCTGCGGATGTTGTAGAGCATGAACCTACAGGAACGGGCCACCGCCTTGATGTTAGTTGAGAACGACAGGGTGTTGTCCAGGATCACGCCAAGGTTCTTAGCGCTCTGGGAGGAGGACACAATGGAGTTGTCAACCGTGATGGCGAGATCATGGAACGGGCAGTCCTTCCCCGGGAGGAAGAGCAGCTCTGTCTTGCCGAAGTTCAGCTTGAGGTGGTGATCCGTCATCCACACTGATATGCCTGCCAGACATGCAGAGATGCGATTCGCCACCTGGTCATCAGAAGGGGGAAAGGAGAAGATTAATTGTGTGTCGTCTGCATAGCAATGATAGGAGAGACCATGTGAGGTTATGACAGAGCCAAGTGACTTGGTGTATAGCGAGAATAGGAGAGGGCCTAGAACAGAGCCCTGGGGGACACCAGTGGTGAGAGCGCATGGTGAGGAGACAGATTCTCGCCACGCCACCTGGTAGGAGCGACCTGTCAGGTAGGACGCAATCCAAGCGTGGGCCACGCCGGAGATGCCCAACTCGGAGAGGGTGGAGAGGAGTATCTGATGGTTCACAGTATCGAAGGCAGCCGATAGGTCTAGAAGGATGAGAGCAGAGGAGAGAGAGTTAGCTTTAGCGGTGCGGAGCGCCTCCGTGATACAGAGAAGAGCAGTCTCAGTTGAATGACTAGTCTTGAAACCTGACTGATTTGGATCAAGAAGGTCATTCTGAGAGAGATAGCGGGAGAGCTGACCAAGGACGGCACGTTCAAGAGTTTTGGAGAGAAAAGAAAGAAGGGATACTGGTCTGTAGTTGTTGACATCGGAGGGATCGAGTGTAGGTTTTTTCAGAAGGGGTGCAACTCTCGCTCTCTTGAAGACGGAAGGGACGTAGCCAGCGGTCAGGGATAAGTTGATGAGCGAGGTGAGGTAAGGGAGAAGGTCTCCGGAAATGGTCTGGAGAAGAGAGGAGGGGATAGGGTCAAGCGGGCAGGTTGTTGGGCGGCCGGCCGTCACAAGACGCGAGATTTCATCTGGAGAGAGAGGGGAGAAAGAGGTCAGAGCACAGGGTAGGGCACTGTGAGCAGAACCAGCGGTGTCGTTTGACTTAGCAAACGAGGATCGGATGTCGTCGACCTTCTTTTCAAAATGGTTGACGAAGTCATCTGCAGAGAGGGAGGAGGGGGAGGGGGAGGAGGATTCAGGAGGGAGGAGAAGGTGGCAAAGAGCTTCCTAGGGTTAGAGGCAGATGCTTGGAATTTAGAGTGGTAGAAAGTGGCTTTAGCAGCAGAGACAGAGGAGGAAAATGTAGAGAGGAGGGAGTGAAAGGATGCCAGGTCCGCAGGGAGGCGAGTTTTCCTCCATTTCCGCTCGGCTGCCCGGAGCCCTGTTCTGTGAGCTCGCAATGAGTCGTCAAGCCACGGAGCGGGAGGGGAGGACCGAGCCGGCCTGGAAGATAGGGGACATAGAGAGTCAAAGGATGCAGAAAGGGAAGAGAGGAGGGTTGAGGAGGCAGAATCAGGAGATAGGTTGGAGAAGGTTTGAGCAGAGGGAAGAGATGATAGAATGGAAGAGGAGAGAGTAGCGGGGGAGAGAGAGCGAAGGTTGGGACGGCGCGATACCATCCGAGTAGGGGCAGTGTGGGAAGTGTTGGATGAGAGCGAGAGGGAAAAGGATACAAGGTAGTGGTCGGAGACTTGGAGGGGAGTTGCAATGAGGTTAGTGGAAAAACAGCATCTAGTAAAGATGAGGTCGAGCGTATTGCCTGCCTTGTGAGTAGGGGGGGAAGGTGAGAGGGTGAGGTCAAAAGAGGAGAGGAGTGGAAAGAAGGAGGCAGAGAGGAATGAGTCAAAGGTAGACGTGGGGAGGTTAAAGTCGCCCAGAACTGTGAGAGGTGAGCCATCCTCAGGAAAGGAGCTTATCAAGGCATCAAGCTCATTGATGAACTCTCCGAGGGGACCTGGAGGGCGATAAATGATAAGGATGTTAAGCTTGAAAGGGCTGGTAACTGTGACAGCATGAAATTCAAAGTAAATGTAAAGTAGCACATTGATTTTAAGACTTGCATGCCCTTTTGAAACCTTATCCTAAACTTTGTAAACGTTGCTCTTTTGCACCCCAGTATCTCTACTTGCACATCATTATCTGCACATCTATCAATCCAGTGTTAATGCTAAATTGTCATTATTTCTCCACTATGGCCTATTTATTGCCTTACCTCGATCATTTTACTACATTTGCACACGCTGTACATAGATTTTTCTATTGTGTTATTGACTGTACGTTTGTTTATCCCATGTGTAACTCTGTGTTGTTTTTGTCGCACTGCTTTGCCTTATCTTGGCCAGGATGCAGTTGTAAATGAGACCTTGTTCTCAACTGGCCTACCTGGTTAAATAAAGGTGAAATCATAGAATAGTATATTTTATACAATATTATTATTTTATTCATGTTATATTTTATAGTAAGTGAACACACTCAAACATAGTAATAACTGATTGACCCTATGGTGTAATGATCTCATTGCCTGGAGTGTAAAAACAAGATGCCATTTTCATGGGTCGGACTCAATTACATGTCGGCCCGTACATCTTCACTGGTTTAATTGTGTCTTTGAAATTGGATAGAGTGAGAATCAGATTGAGTGTACAGTATGTGCTCCGGTGACCTCCCTACGGGTTCTGGTTCTGACAGGACAGGGGGATGGCTGGCCATATTACAGTGATGAAGGCGTGAAATGGGGTTTCATCCATTAGCCCCTACTCATTGTGCACTGGAGCAGGCATAATTCAGCTTGTCAAGCAGCATGGACACTGGCACCTCAATCATGTCATACCGAGCCAATGGAAATGAAAAGTTAAATGACATTGTTTTGAGGTAGTTATCCTCTGATGATTAATATCATGATGATGATAATCCTGAAGCAAAAAAAAGAGTACACTTTCTACTCAAACAGGCATGAATTATTCTTACCAACCGATTTAATACTATTTTCTACACCTATATTTTCTTTAATTAAGAAAATAGAAATTTCACATATGAGCTTGTCTGACCACTATGCTTACAGCTGCCTATTTCAAATTTATGAATCTCCTAAAAAAGCCAACAGGTGCCGTTTCAACATTTCATCACTGCAAAATCATACATTCTGTGATCAATTAGAAATTTCACTAAATTCATTCATAATGATCAATTAAAATTATGTCAATGACCCCTGGATTCTTTGGGATGCCACCAAAGGTTTTATAAAAATAATGCAACTGCTTTTAGGCTGGGTTTCTGTACAGCACGTTGAGATATCAGCTGATGTACGAAGGGCTATATAAATACATTTGATTTGATTTGATTTGATTTGATGATTTGCATCTTCGCTGAATAAATCACAATAAAACAAGACATTTTGTTAACTGTGTTACAGCGTTCTCAACAAACACTCTTTTCAGACCCGGTAGCTATTACTCTTTCCAAAGTCAAGACAGAATTGAATGTTTTGATTTTTTTTTAAATAGCAACATTTGCCATCCATCGAGTAAGACTCAACCATTACTTCCATGGTAATTGTTTCAAAATAGGTCTTTTGCAACAATCACAACTAAATGTAATCTTAGCGACTGTTCAAATCAATGGAAATAATCTGGGTGGCCATTTAATTGTCCAGCAGTCTTATAACTTGGGGATAGAAGCTGTTAAGGAGCCTTTTGGACCTAGACTTGGCGCTCGGGTACCGCTTGCCATGCGGTAACAGAGAGAAAAGTCTATGACTTTGGTGACTGGAGTCTTTGACAACTTCAAGAAATAATACAAAAACAACATTGTAAGCCTATGAGAACCCTCTAAAATGTTTTTGTTTCGACGTAATAACTATGTAAATTTAGCCTATGTTGAATGGGTACAGATGTTGAACATCAGTTGACTTCCCTGAAGGTGGGTGTGTTCAGCTGTTCTAACATAATGGCAAAAGGGTTTTCTAATGATCAATTAGCCTTTTGAAATGATAAACTTGGATTAGCTAACACAACGTGCTATTGGAACACAGGAGTGATGGTTGCTGATAATGGGCCTCTGTACGCCAGTGTAGATATTCCATAACAAATATTCAGTTTCCAGCTAAAATAGTCATTTACAACATTAACAATGTCTACACTGTATTTCTGATCAAGTTGATGTTATTTCAATGGAAATAAATGTGCGTTTCTTTCAAAACAAGGGCATTTCTAAGTGACCCCAAACCTTTGAATGGTAGTGTAAGTAAAACTATTTTAAAGACCTACTTAGTTTTTTGGGGTGTCTGTACTTTAATTGACTATTTATATGTTTTACAACTTTTACCCCACTATATCACTAAAGAAAACATGGTACATTTTACTCCATACATATTCCCTGACACCTAAAAGTACTCATTACATTCAGAATGTTCAACCAAGACAGAATTAGGGCACCTATCAATATAACACTTTGTCAACCCTACTGCCTCTGATCCGGCGGACTCATGAAACACAAATACTGTGTTTGTAAATGATCTCTGAGTGTTGGAGTCTGCCCCATGTATGTCCGTAATTAAAAAATAAGAACATCTTGCCGCTTGGTTTGCTTAATATAAGGAATTTGATGTATAGCATTTGCTTTTACGTTGTACTTTTACTCAAGTATGACGATTGAGTACTTGTTCTACCGCTGTACTTGAGTATATTTAATACCAGATACTTTCAGGCTTTTACTCAAGTAGAATTTTACTGGGTCACTTTCACTTTTACTTGAGTCATTTTCTGTTAAGGTATTTTTACTTTTACTCAAGTATGACATTTGAGTACTTTTTCCACCACTGGTCTTCACTGATATGTCTTTAACACCAAGGAAACATTTTACAATTAAATTGACCTCATCCCCCAACTGTTCACTCTGTCCCCTAAATCAGGTAGGCACGTTACTTCATATGATGTGCCCTGCAGTTAAATGCTTCTGGGGCAAGTTAATTTCATAGTGAATGAATTGAAATATTTAATGCGTTGCATCTATTATGTTACTTAATGATGACAACCCCACAATCTGGGGCGGCAGCGTAGCCTAGTGGTTAGAGCGTTGGACCAATAACCTAAAAGTTCAAATCCCTCAGCTGACAAGGTATAAATCTGTCATTCTGAACAAGGCAGTTAACCCACTGTTCCTAGGCCATCATTGAAAATAAGACTTAACTGACTTGCCTAGTAAAATAAAAATGAGAGAAGATTACTGCTGGCAGGCAGAACTGCTACAAAAACATCTCTTGACTAAGATGGCAACCACCTCACTCTTTCCCCCAATTCGCCAGTGGATACAGTTACTATTAGAAGTTATTAGATTAATTGACAATGGTAACGAGGAAAGAGATAATATCGTGTGTAACTACTACACAGACGAGGATGAAAATAATATGGACACCAACTTTAATTAATACCCCAATAACAAGTTAATAGGTCAATATTTGGCCGTTTTGTTGCACTACATGAAGTGCTAATCTCTGTAATGATATTATAAACTATTAATGGCATCGTATAAGCAGTTTATTAAAAAGTGCTTTATGTAAGGTAAGTTTAACCGGACAATGTTAACACATGATAGCATTATTTATACTAAACTGTCACTAACCACTATTTCAAACAATGTATTTACATAAAGATGTGTTTAATTGTTAATGGTTATACAGTCAATAGGATATTTATACATATAATATATACAGTGCCTTGCGAAAATATTCGGCCCCCTTGAACTTTGCGACCTTTTGCCACATTTCAGGCTTCAAACATAAAGATATAAAACTGTATTTTTTTGTGAAGAATCAACAACAATTGGGACACAATCATGAAGTGGAACGACATTTATTGGATATTTCAAACTTTTTTAACAAATCAAAAACTGAAAAATTGGGCGTGCAAAATTATTCAGCCCCCTTAAGTTAATACTTTGTAGCCCCACCTTTTGCTGCGATTACAGCTGTAAGTCGCTTGGGGTATGTCTCTATCAGTTTTGCACATCGAGAGACTGACATTTTTTCCCATTCCTCCTTGCAAAACAGCTCGAGCTCAATGAGGTTGGATGCAGAGCATTTGTGAACAGCAGTTTTCAGTTCTTTCCACATTCTAACACCTGGATATGTTTATTTTTGAACCATTCCATTGTAGATTTTGCTTTATGTTTTGGATCATTGTCTTGTTGGAAGACAAATCTCCGTCCCAGTCTCAGGTCTTTTGCAGACTCCATCAGGTTTTCTTCCAGATTGGTCATGTATTTGGCTCCATCCATCTTCCCATCAATTTTAACCATTTTCCCTGTCCCTGCTGAAGAAGAGCAGGCCCAAACCATGATGCTGCCACCAACATGTTTGATAGTGGGGATGGTGTGTTTATGGTGATGAGCTGTGTTGCTTTTACGCCAAACATAACGTTTTTCATTGTTGCCAAAAAGTTCAATTTTGGTTTCATCTGACCAGAGCACCTTCTTCCACATGTTTGGTGTGTCTCCCAGGTGGCTTGTGGCAAACTTTAAACAACACTTTTTATGGATATCTTTAAGAAATGACTTTCTTCTTGCCACTTTTCCATAAAGGCCAGATTTGTGCAATATATGACTGATTGTTGTCCTATGGACAGAGTCTCCCACCTCAGCTGTAGATCTCTGCAGTTCATCCAGAGTGATCATGGGCCTCTTGGCTGCATCTCTGATCAGTCTTCTCCTTGTATGAGATTTGCAGTGGTCTGATACTCCTCCCATTTCAATATTATCGCTTGCACAGTGCTCCTTGGGATGTTTAAAGCTTGGGAAATCTTTTTGTATCCAAATCCGGCTTTAAACTTCTTCACAACAGTGTCTCGGACCTGCCTGGTGTGTTCCTTGTTCTTCATGATGCTCTCTGCGCTTTTAACGGATCTCTGAGACTATCACAGTGCAAGTGCATTTATACGGAGACTTGATTACACACAGGTGGATTGTATTTATCATCATCAGTCATTTAGGTCAACATTGGATCATTCAGAGATCCTCACTGAACTTCTGGAGAGTTTGCTGCACTGAAAGTAAAGGGGCTGAATAATTTTGCACGCCCAATTTTTCAGTTCTTGATTTGTTAAAAAAGTTTGAAATATCCAATAAATGTCGTTCCACTTCATGATTGTGTCCCACTTGTTGTTGATTCTTAACAAAAAAATACAATTTTATATCTTTATGTTTGAAGCCTGAAATGTGGCAAAAGGTCGCAAAGTTCAAGGGGGCCGAATACTTTCGCAAGGCACTGTAATTTGTGAATACTGAAAAGGACGAGTAAGAATTTTCTCTCAATCTGCGATTCTCTTAAGTCATACAGGTAACTATTAATTATGATAAAGAGTAATTAACAACTTCTCAGCAAACATAATGTACCGAATCACTCCTTGTAGCAGATGAACCTCAGCTTCCTCTCACATTTTTACGTATCCCCAATGGAGCATTTTAGTGGTAATGCTTCCGCAAGGATATGCGGAGGAACAATTATCATCCCAACCCTCCCTGTTCTCGTACTCCAAGGCATCCCTGTTCACCCACAGACAGTAGCCACCAAGGAAGCGGAAACTCATCTACACTATCAGTGTTCTTCTTTATCTCCTCCTGGATCTTTCTCATTGCAACGTTATTCTCGTTCTCAGAGAGAAGGATGACGATGTCAGTGAAATGCTTTCTACAGTAACGCACAGCCTCCCATGTCTTCTTCTCATGGACCAGGGTCCTCTGGCGCATCTCCTCAAAGCAGTAGAAAGTTAATCACAAATCACTGAACTGATACAATGTCAGTACTTTTTTGGCAATGAAGGCACAGTTCACGGTGTCTTAAACTGAGTTGATTGAGTGGTTATTCCAACACCTTATCATTTGGTTATTGGTGTCCCAACCAATAGGTCCACCCAAACCCGCTACATCTTCAATGGAGGCCAAGCCAGTGTAGTGCTCACTGCAGTACCTACAGTATGTGCGTTTGTGCTTTTTATCTGGCTGTCCACGTTGAAGAGCTCTCTCAACAGACCAGGCCACCCCACATAGAGCTATGATGAAGAGGCCAGTGTATCTGCTCTTCCCCTGCATGGTGCCTCAGTGTTCTGGGCGGACTGGAGATGCCCCCCTCGTCTTCTGATGCTGGTGCTCTCTGTGACCGTGGGTCACTGCGTTTACCCCAAGCCCATCCCTTAAGGAAATTGTCAATCTGCCTCTCAGGCAAATTATTGGAGTCATGGAAAATCCTCCCTGTCTCCTGATGAGTATGTTGGATGAATATGGGGGGAACCCATTTGAAGTGATGTTCTGTTCAATTGTCATGCTTCTTTGACTCAACTCACTTTACAAATGAGTTCTGGGTAGGCCTGATGAAGTATTCATTTTGGAGACTTCTAGTTTGGGCATGTTCATTTGAGATTAATCTAGCAAGTCTAATTGTAATGCTTCACTATAAAAAAATATGTAATTTTATGAGTATATATTTAATTACAAACTGCTGATTGGCTGGCAGCTGTGGTATATCAGACAGTATATACAACTGGTATGACAAAGCATTTATTTTTACCGCTCTAATTATGTTGGTAACCAGTTTACAGTGCGTTCGGAAAGTATTCAGACCCTTTGACTTTTTCCACATTTTGTTACGTTACCACCTTATTCGACAATTGATTAAATAAATAAAATCCTCATCAATCTACACATAATACCTCATAATGACAAAGCAAAAACATTTTTTTTAAATTCTTGTAATTTAAATATATTTTTTAATTAATCACATTTACATAAGTATTTTGTTGAAGCACCTTTGACAGTGATTAGAGCCTCGAGTCCTCTTGGGTACAAGCTTGGCACACCTGTATTTGGGGAGTTTCTCCCATTCTTCTCTGCAAGTCCTCTCAAGCACTGTCAGGTTGGATGTGGATTTTTGCTGCACAGCTATTGTCAGCTCTCCAGAGATGCTTGATCGGGTTCAAGTCTGGGCTCTGACTGGGACACTCAAGGGCATTCAGAGACTTGTCCCGAAGCCACTCCTGCATTGTCTTGGCTTTGTGTTTAAGGTTGTTGTCCTGTTGGAAAGAGAACCTTCACCCCAGTATGAGGTCCTGAGCGCTCTGGAGCAGGTTTTCATCAATGATCTCTCTGTACTTTGCTCTGTTCATCTTTCCCTCAATCCTGAGAATACAGCAGTCCAGTACCCTACCCCAGACCAGTCCCTGCCACTGAAAAACATCCCCAAGCACGATCCTTCCACCACCATGCTTCACCATAGGGATGCTGCCAGGTTTCCTCCAGACGTGACGCTTGGCATTCAAAGCCAAAGAGTTCAATCTTGGTTTCTTCAGACCAGACAATCTTGTTTCTCATGGTCTGAGAGTCCTTTAGGTGCCTTTTGGCAAACTCCAGGTGGGCTGTCATGTGCCTTTTACTGAGGAGCTGCTTCCGTCTGGCCACTACCATAAAGGCCTGATTGGTGGAGTGCTGTAGAGATGGTTGTCCCGTACCTGAGCTCAATTTTGAGTCTCATAATAAAAGGGTCTGAATACTTATGTAAATATGGTATTTCAGTTTATTTGTAATACATTTGCAAACATTTCTAAAAAACTTTTTGGGCTATGGGGTATTGTGAGATGTATTTATTTATCAATCCATTTTAGAATGAGGCTGTAACATAACAAAATGTGTGAAAAAGGAATTGGTCTGAATACTTTTCGAATACACTGTATAATAGCAATAAGGCACCTCGGGTTTGTGATATATGGCCAATATACCACAATTGTGTTGTGCCTAAGAACAGCCCTTAGCCGTGATGTATTGCCAGTATACCACACCTCCTCGGGCATTATTGCTTAATTATACTTTCATTGCAGTAGTATTTAATACACTCAAGTACTGTAGCCTATGTTGCATGAATTCTTGTCTGGTCAACTTCACATTAAAAGCCAGTTCTATCTAAACTAATGGAAACTTTGAACCAGTGTGCCTTAGTGTTTGTTAAATTATTTGAAAAGCAGCACTCATGTCTCAAGTGGAGATTAGAGATTAATCATATAAGAAACGTCCAAAATAACACCCTATTCCCAACGTAGTGCACTACTTTTGACAAGAGCCAAATAGACCCTTGTCAAAAGTAGTGCACTACATTGTGAATAGGGTGCCATTTGGGATGCAGGGCTTTGTTCTCATTCAGATTGCGACAGACAATCAGACTGTCGTCTTCCACCAGTTGAGAGGGAACAGCAGGCAAATCACAGCTTTGTGTGACAAACAAATTGAGCCAAGAACATGCAACACCCTTCACCCTCCCCTTAACCTGAATAGGAGCAGGATGACTGAGCATAACTGAAAAAATGTTGGAACAGTTTTAGTCTAAGTCCCTTTGTAAGCCTTTTAAAGAAGAGTAACGGCCAGCTCTTCCACAGATAACTGTAAAAACCAGCAATATTATGAACACTACCCCACTACTGGGCGTAGTCATAGGTGTTACGAAACCAGCTAGCTAGCATACTAATATTGCAACACTCGCTAAGTCTAGGGATCCTAGGCCTAGCTAAATGGTCTGTAACCTGATTTAATGTGTGCATTTGTGTGAGAAGTTGAAGTAAGCAGACTGTGTTGTATGCATGTTCCCCAGGAGACAGCAAACTTACCTGGATCCAGGGCCAGCTCAGCCTTGACTCCTTGGTCAACTGTAAATGTGTGGATACATTTAATCAGGTCATATAAACTCAACTCATATTACAACCAGTCAGTCCCCCAAAAAAGTTTGTTTCAATCAAAGTTGTTTCAAAAGAAGCATTTTACTACACCCACAATAACATCTGCTAAATGTGTATGTGACCAATACAATTTGATTTGAAGAAAGCACCCTGACAATAGGGGTAGACGTAACATAGTAAATGAAAATCAGTGAAACTCATTAGTTTGAAATGTTATGTTTGGTATGCTATGTCCGCAGTCAAATGACCACCCCTCATCTCTTTCAAACGCTCCCTAAAACACTTCTGCGAGCAGGCCTTTCTCCGCTGTCCTCACGACGCCAGGACAGCGGAGTCAATCACCACCTTCCGGAGACACCTGAAACCCCACCTCTTTAAGGAATACCTAGGATAGGATAAAGTAATCCTTCTCACCCCCCCCCCTTAAAAGATTTAGATGCACTATTGTAAAGTGGCTGTTCCACTGGATGTCATAAGGTGAATGCACCAATTTGTAAGTCGCTCTGGATAAGAGCGTCTGCTAAATGACTTAAATGTAAATGTAATCGACCTGGCCCGGGTATCCTGGAAGGATATTGACCACATCTCGTCAGTAGAAGATGCCTAGTTGTTCTTTAAAAAGTGCTTTCCTCACCATAAGGAAGCCCCTTTCAAAACATTTTGAATGAAGAACAGATATAGCCCTTGGTTCACTTCAGACTTGACTGCCCTTGACCAGCACAAAAACATCCTGTGGCGTACTGCACTAGCATCGAATAGTCCCCGCGATATGAAACTTTTCAGGGAAGTCAGGAACCAATATACTCGGTCAGCTAGGAAAGCATTTTCATACAGAAATTTGCATCCTGCAGCACTAATTCCAGAAGGGTTTGGGACCCTGCAAAGTCCATGGAGAATAAGAGCACCTCCTCCCAGCTGCCCACTGCACTGAGGCTAGGAAACATTGTCACCACCGATAATCGAGAATTTCAGTAAGCATTTCTCTACGGCTGGCCATGCTTTCCACCTGGCTACCCCAACCCCGGCCACAGCTCTGCACCCCCTGCAGCAACTGGCCCAAACCCCCCCTGCTTCTCCTTCACCCAAATCCAGACAGCTGATGTTCTGATAGAGCTGGAAAATCTGGATCCCTACAAATCAGCTGGATAAGACAATCTGGACCCTCTTCCTAAAATTATCTGCCGCCATTGTTGCAACCGCTATTACTAGTCTGTTGAACCTCTTTCGTATCGTCAGATTCCTAAAGATTGGAAGGCGGCCGCAGTCATCCCAGTCTTCAAAGGGGGAGGACACTCTAGACCCAAACTGTTAACAGACCTATATTCATCCTGCCCTGCCTTTCTAAGGTCTTCGAAAGCCAAATTAACAAACGGATCACCTACCATTTCGAAACCCACCGTACCTTCTCCGCTATGCAATCTGGTTTCCTAGCTGGACACGGGTGCACCTCAGCCACGCTCAAGGTCCTAAACGATATGGTAACAGCCATTGATAAAAGAGTACTGTGCAGCCGTCTTCATCAACCTGGCCAAGGCTTTCAGCTCTGTTAATCACCATATTCTTATCGGCAGACTCAACAGCCTTGGTTTCTCTAATGACTGCCCATACACATGGTTAGCAGATGTTAATGCGAGTGTAGCGAAAAGCTTGTGCTTCTAGTTCCGACTATGCAGTAATATGTAACAAGTTATCTAATAATTTCACAACAACTACCTTTTACACACAAGTGTAAAGGAATGAATAGGAATATGTACATATAAATACATGGATGAGCGATGGCCGAACGGCATAGGCAAGATGCAGTAGATGGTGTAGAGTACAGTATGTACATATGAGATGAGTAATGTAGGGTATGTAAACATTAAATAAAGTGGCATTGTTTAAAGTGACTAGTGATACATTTATTCAATCCAATCTTTTATTATTAAAGTGGCTAGAGATTTGAGTCAGAATGTTGGCAGCAGCCACTCAATGTCGATGTGGATAGGGGGGTGCGCCCTCTTTCCACGATCAACTTTGATTTGTTGACGTTGAGTGAGGTTATTTTCCTGATATACAGATTTTTCTATTGTGTTGTTGACTGTACGCTTGTTTATCCCATGTGTAAATCTGTGTTGTTTTTTTGCACTGCTTTGCTTTGTCTTGGCCAGGTCGCAGTTGTAAACTTGTTCTCAACTGGCCTACCTGGTTAAATAAACGTGAAATACAATTTAAAAAAAATTGTGGATGTCCATCATCCATTCCGTTTCATATGTTACGCATTACAATTCAAATTATGTCTTGTTAATTAGAATTAATATATTGTACGAATTGCAATTTGTACAATATCTTAGACTTTGCAATATGTTTTATACACTGCTCAAAAAAATAAAGGGAACACTTAAACACCACAATGTAACTACAAGTCAATCACACTTCTGTGAAATCAAACTGTCCACTTAGGAAGCAACACTGATTGACAAGAAATTTCACATGCTGTTGTGCAAATGGAATATACAACAGGTGGAAATTATAGGCAATTAGCAAGACCCACCCCAATAAAGGAGTGGTTCTGCAGGTGATAACCACAGACCACTTCTCAGTTCCTATGCTTCCTGGCTGATGTTTTGGTCACTTTTGAATGCTGGTGGTGCTTTCACTCGTGGTAGCATGAGACGGAGTCTACAACCCACACAAGTGGCTCAGGTAGTGTAGCTCATCCAGGATGGCACATTTACTGTGTCAACAGGTAGGCTATAAAAGGTGCAGATTAGACGCTCTACCCGACTCATCCAGAAAACAGTAGGCACAAGCGCAAAAAAAGTGAATATTGCTTGAAAAATGTTGAGTCCTAAAACAAATAATAAGTAGTGTAATATTGATGTTCATAATATTCTTGAGGCTTTAGTAGTGGGTGCAGATATTTAATTTGAAGTCAATCCACATTGTTGGGATTTTATTTTGGACGAATTGGATAATTACGTTAGATGATTCTGGTATGCAGGGATGATGAAATGAGGGGTAAAAGCATGTTCCCTCTTTCTGCACCAAAAATCTGGGCCCTTTTATTGTGCTCATATGAACTAAACTAAATGACCTATCCCATAACATAGGCTATACTGTATTTGTAATCCTGCAAAGACATGACTGTATTCCCCCTAAAATATGTTTTTTTTGTATATTCTTGTTACAAATCCCTTTTGGCCCGACAGTCTAGGGGAGATGGTAATGAGACCCGTAACATAACTCATGCAAATTATAATTGTGACAAAGTGAAAGTGAGAACGAAATAACCACGACTACTAAAATCTACCGTCAAACTCAGGGTTTATTAATAAACACGGTAATGGGGGAGCAGGAAAAGGTGCTGAGCTGGACCCAAGGAAAGAAACAATAAGTATTCAAAAACACCCCTAAGCTAACTAACCAAAAATACAGTGGGTGGTCCGCCCAATTCTAACTAGTGTATTTAACAAAGTCCATCTACGGGTAGTGTATGCCCATGGGCGACTTGTCTTGGTTTCCCCTTTTCCCACCAGCAAACAAACACCATAACCAAAAACAATACTCACAGGTGAGGACAAAGTGCTATGGAGGTGCTCAAACAAGAGAGGTTAATACACAAAGAGAGAGTGAATGACAGACCTACAGACATGACATTTACAGAGAGATTGAGCTCTAGAGCAAACAACTGACAGGGTTTTTAAACCAAGGGAAAGGAACTGTGATCGGGTAGGAAACAGGAGGTGTGTCTTCTGATTGATGATTGGATTGGTGACTTATTTGAGTGATTATTTTCACCTGTGAGGGGAGAAGGAGAGAAAAGAAACAGGATACACACAGGATACTTGTATCCGTAACACTCCCACCCTTAAAAGAGCAACCCTAGGGATTGCGACTACAGTATTTCAATGAATAACCCACAAGATAAACAAAGTCAACCTCACAAAACATACAAAAATCATTTTTACACACGAGACAAAGCATCTGCCAATACATTATCAGAACCCTTTTTGTGGCAGATCTCCAAATTATAATTTTGTATGCATAAGGCGCTGGTTCTGGTTGTACATCCGGTGGAGAAAAACTAATGGGTTATGGTCAGTATATACAATCACTGGTAGGGCATTGGAACCAATATATACTTCAAAGTATTGCAGAGCCAACAACAAAGCAAGAGCTTTTTGTTCTATTGTTGCATAGTTTGTTTAACATTTATTAAATTTACAGGAAAAATAAAACAGGATGATCCACTCCACTCTTGTCCTGCTGCAGTAGAACAGCACCAGCACCTCTGGCACTAGCATCTACCTCAAGTTTGAATGGTTGTTCAAAATCCGGAGGAGCATGTACAGGGGTACTACATAAGAGTGCATTCGCAGATTCAAAAGCTCTCTTACAATCAGGAGACCACACAAATGATCTAGCCGGACTGAGCAAATCAGTCAATGGAGCAACTACCGCAGAGAAAGTTTTGCAGAGAAAGTTTTACAGAAGCTACGGTAGTAGCCAACCATCCCTAAAAAGCGGCGTAGCTCTCATCTGGTGGTAGGTGCAGGGAATGCAGTTATAGCCAAGACCTTGGCATCAACAGGGCACACCTGTCCATGGCCAACCTCTTTACAGAGATAGGTAACAGTAGCCTTCCCAAATTCGCACTTTGCCAAGTTCAGGGTTAGAGAAGCAGCTGCCAACCGTTCACATACTACCCTTAGAGAGTCAACCACTCAGACGAATAAACCACTAGGTCATCAAGGTATGCACTACAATTAGGAACGCCAGCTAATACGAAGTTAACCAGTCATTGGAAAGTGGCTGGTGCATTTCGCATCCCAAAAGCCATGACTGAGTACTGTAGGAAGTTGTCTGGGGTCACAAAGGCAGAAATCTCTGAAGCACGAAGTGAACCTGCAAGTAACCTTAAGAGGTCCAACTTAGTTACATACTTAGCTGCACCAAGTGTCAATACAGTCGTCCAGTCTGGGTAATGGGGTACGAATCTGGCAATATCGTTACCCATTATAAAGGTCACACCTTTCATGGGTAACATAGGACGTACCCCCACTCTGAATATTCCACTGATTAACTCAGTGTACTTTCTCAAAGTGCAATGGCACAAAACCCATTTCAATACCCTGCACTAACACACTGGAACCACAGTATGTATCATCAGATAAGGGCAACACATCAGACAATATAAACGACTGCGCCGCACCAGTATCTCTCAGGATTTTAACCAGACGCTGAGACGCTTCGTCATTCGTTAGGGACACAAACCCCTCAAATGAATGGTTCATAACTGCGGTCGGGGACTGAGACTATCAAACTAAAATTACCCTGAGGCACCTGTTGTTGCAGACCTCACAACCACCTGTTGGCAGCTTGGCATGAAGAGGCATCCCTTGTTTGCGTTTAAGCATGAAGCAATCATTAATCATATGTCCCACTTTATGACAATAGAAACAGGGACGCTCATTCTTCTGGCGTGCTTGATATACTACTGCTGGCCGACTAGGGCTAAAGGTAGGAAACTCAGTGGCTCTACTCGCAGTATGAGCTGAAAATACGCTCTTGTGCATCAACACAAACTCGTCTGCCAACACAGACGCTTCTGCCAGGGAGGATACTTTGTTCGTTTAGGAAAACTACAATGCATTCGGGTAAGCAAATTTTAAACTCTTCCAACAAGATTAACTCCCGGAGAGAGTTGAAATCAGTTACCTTACTAGAAGCATTCCATTTATCAAACAGATTTCCCTTGTCTCTAGCAAATTCCACATAAGTCTTACTAGAAGACTTCCTATGAGACCTAAATCTCTGTCGGTATGCCTCAGGCACAAGCTCATAGTCACAAACAGTAGCTTTGACCACTTCATAATTCAAACTGTCCTCCAGAGGTAGCACTGACAAAACCTCTTGGGCTTTACCAGTTAATTTACACTGAAGCAATAGGCACCATATGTCTTCAGGCCATTTCAATGCTACAGCTATACACTCAAATACACAAAAATAGGAGTCAACCTCCAACTCTCTGAACAAAGGTACTAAGGCAATCTGCCTACTAATGTCAAACGTGTTTGAGGACACAGCAGGTGAGGACAACTCACAAACAGGCACAGTAGGAACGAAGGCTAGTCTTGCAATCTGCCTCCAGTTCCATCTGGCATATTTTGAACTCCAACTGCCTTTGTTCTCTGTCTGCCTCAATTTTACACATCTCCAACTGGAGAGTCTCGCCTAATTTGGGCTCTCTTCCGCCTCCAGTTGGAACTGTGCTAAACGGACATCCCTCCAGGCATCACTGGTTGACAGTGGGGAGAGTGGATCGAAACGGGACAATGTGGCTGGTGTTTTAGCCTCGCCCTCATTATCAGACACCAATGGGCTTACAGGAGCAGCAACATCCCCTACAGGGGTAGTAGGCTCAGGCAGCAGTAACACAAGCACCTGCTCTTCAAACAATATATTTAACACTAGATGTTTAACCTCCGCCTTAACTAAACTCTGCGTAATCAATATTGAATAATAGTCAGCCAAGGTCATTAAGTCAACTCTACAACATTTATCAAAAACCTCCCACGAAGGGTTATCCAAAAAGGACTTCAACTCAAAAGTAGCCATCTTAGCCTACTTCACAAGAGCCAATGAAAATAGCAAACACTAATTCTACAGCAACTATGATGCTCAACACTGAACTATACCACTACAACAATCTACATGAGCGGCATGGGTGTCAGTTATGACAAATCCCAGACGAGCTCCCACTTACGTTACAAATCCCTTTTGGCCCGACAGTCTAGGGGAGATGGTAACGAGACCCGTAACATAACTCATGCAAATTATAATTGTGACAAAGTGAAAGTGAGAACGAAATAACCACGACTACTAAAATCTACCGTCAAACTCAGGGTTTATTAATAAACACGGTAATGGGGGAGCAGGAAAAGGTGCTGAGCTGGACCCAAGGAAAGAAACAATACGTATTCAAAAACACCCCTAAGCTAGACTAGCCTACTTTAACAACAGCTAACCAAAAATACAGTGGGTGGTCCCCTTTTCCCACCTACAAACAAACACCATAACCAAAAACAATACTCACGGGTGAGAACAAAGTACTATGGAGGTGCTCAAACAAAAGCGAGATTAATACACAAAGAGAGCGTGAAACACAGCGACCTACAGACATGACATTTACAGAGAGATTGAGCTCTAGAGCAAACAACTGACAGGGTTTTTAAACCAAGGGAAAGGAACTGTGATAGGGTAGGAAACAGGAGGAGGTGTGTCTTCTGATTGATGATTGGATTGGTGACTGATTGAGTGATGATTTTCACTTGTGAGGGGAGAAGGAGAGAAAAGAAACACACACAGAGGATACACACACAGGATACTTGTATCCGTAACAATTCTATAAAGGTTTACAGCACCACGGTAGAGTGAAAACAGTTTTACATGAGTATTTCACTGATTTGTATTTTGTACAAAAGCATACTGTATGTGTTTGCAGTTACACGTAGCACTTGTTTGACTTATTTGCATGTCAATTTGCCTTGTGTGCAAAGATGTTCGTCTCTATCTCTTTCATTGTAAACAGACAATCATTCAGAATGGTTAATGTTCTGTATGACAATGTGTTTAGTGTTGACAGGTTGAGACTTGCTTTACTCTCAGGTCCTATAAACTAACATAAGTTAGTATCTATTGCTTTTAACCAGAAGATGGCAATACACTCCCTTTTCAATAGAAACATTTAAATTGGCTATGCATGTTTAGGCCTTTTTATTTGATTGAATTACTGTTATTGTTAAGTCTTTATTAGTGACTGTGTATAGGCCTACTCTACTAATTGTATGCATATTTGCAGTATGCAGTCCAACATGTACTGTATATCAGCTGTTAACAATATATAGCAATATACTCCATTTTATATGATTGACTCATAGGCTTACAATAGCCTTAATCTGTACATTTCTTGCCCATTACTCAAAAACCTACAGTGGCCAAGGGGAAAAGTATAAAACAATCAAATTATTTGGATAGCTAATCAGAAAGATACTGAATCCAACAAGTTTTGCTGACACTCATGTTGATTGAAAATGAATGTAAGTGCAGCAAAGCAATATTCAGAAATGTGAATAGTACAAGAGCCACTGCATGGGCTTGGCACAATTACCGTGTAACCTTCACAACTGTTTAACATGTATTCTTATTTTTGTGTGGAATGAACAGCTGACAAGACAGGGCAGCCGGGAATTTGTGCGATTCAGCCAAAACATTGACTCTTATCAACGTGATGAAACTTTGTTGCTCTTTGCTGAAACAAGCAAACGAGTCTTTGATTGCCTAGGCAACGCCCTCCACAATGCCACAGCTGCAAACATAGAAATAGAATGGATAGAACTAGTGGTGTAAAGTACTTAAGTAAAATACTTTAAAGTACTACTTAAGTATTTTGGGCGTGTCACGATCGTCGTATGGAGTGGACCAAAGCCAGCATGGTGTGAATGCATAATTTTAATGGATGACGAAAAACACGAAGTAAAACAACAACCGTGCCTGCTAATGAAACATAGTGCTAACATGGAACTAGACATACAAAATAACCCACGAAATACCCAAAGACAATGGCTGCCTAAATATGGTTCCCAATCAGAGACAACGATAAACACCTGCCTCTAATTGAGAACCAATCTAGGCAACCATAGACCTACATAAACACCTAGATGGATTCAACCCCATAAATCTACAAAAAAAACCTAGACAGTACAAACACCCTAGATGAGACAAAAACACACATACCACCCTCGTCACACCCAGACCTAACCAAAATATATAAAGAAAACAAAGAATACTCAGGTCAGGTCGTGACAGTGGGGGTATCTGTACTTTACTACTCAGCAACGCTGAGAGTCAAGACCACAGGATATAGTGATCAAACCCTAGAGTAGCCAAAGCCCCCCAAAATGTAAAAAAAAGAATACAAAATATGTTCAATATTAACAGAGTTCTCTGCCTAGGTTACCTTATGGTGCCATGGCATCCACGGAACCATCATCATTTGACTGGCCAATTATTGTAATCCAAAATTCCATGACCGTCACAGCCCTACGTGTACCACTGCATAGACCCGCAGTGCAAATGATGTCTATAAAAATGTTCGTCATTGCCGACGGCAAATTTTAATCAATCCACTTCACCTGGCTCTACCTCACTCCCCTTAGGGTCATAAAATTATCATATCACTCTCAGCTACTCTAAAATTCATAACTGCCCAATATTGAGAGACAGGAAGTGCAGCAGCAATACATTCAGAAATGCATTAATTCATTTTCCTATAGGGGTCTTATTGAGTTTAGGGTCAAATTTGTGCTTGCGTTGACAGTTTTTTGTCTCAAAGCGACATCCTTATTCAGGAGGTCTACACATTTTCATATATTTGCTTTGCGTATCATACTGTATTTCGGTGCTGAGATTTCAACTAAAGTTAATCAAGCTGACATGACAATATTGTAGCAATGCTCCATGTGGGTTTTGAACACAGTTCTCCTGGCTCTTAGGCAAACTTGCTTACCACTGCTCCAATATGGTTAAGTGGCTTGGGGTAGATAGTAACGTGCCTATCTAGACAAGGCCTATTATACTATACTGAGAGAGTTCCGTGAGACGAGTCACAATGTATCTGTATGGGGTTGTTAGAAGTGCTCATTAAAAACATTCTAGACTGTGGTAATCACCGCTGTCAGTTACCTCTGAAAGAGTCAGTTACGCCACTGCCACTTCACCTTGAAAATAACTTTTTATTCTTGGGCGGACTCCGTGACTTTGGAGAGTAATTAAAAGCAGTGTGCCAGCTCGTTCAGTTGCCCACACATCACATCACAAATAGAACACAAGGTTAATTGCTTTAGATATTTTTGGTCGGTCACGGCAGCTCGCATTTGCGAAACTAATATTCATTTTTGTTTTGCAGCCTTCAGCCTTTGACACGCGCCCTTTTCAGCCAACGTGCGGTGTGAACATTGTCTGTGTAGCGTGTATTATTCCACACCGACAAGATAGATATGTGGTGTGGTAAAAGCTGTAAGCTTCCAATTGGCCTCTTCATCCCCCTTCCTCTCCCCTGTAACTATTCCCCAGGTCGTTGCTGTAAATGGGAATGTGTTCTCAGTCAATTTACCTGGTAAAATAAGGTTTAAATATAAATGTGCTTTGAGGCATAAACATACAGAGTGGTTTGTTTGCTTCCTTTCACTTATTGGTTGGTGGCTTTGACATGGCTATTCTTCTATTAGAGTAAATCAGACTTGTTGAGGATGTTGTGTGTAAGTACTTGACACACCCCGTGTTGAATAGCACTCACAGCTACATGGAATTTCGATCTTCTCTTGTCACAATGGTGTAATTATCATTTAACAATTGGTAATTAGTCTACACTGTTACGTTTTGTGCATGAGCAGTCAATTTATTCACATTTTCCTGTCTCCTCTTATTCAATGGAGCCAGTGCTTCTCGTCGGTTTCTTCATGTGAACACAGACTCCATACTCCTAGACTTCACAACTTCTTCAAAACAAGTCTGCTTGTCATCAAGTTACAGTGCATGAGGCCTGCACCACCTATCTGTTGACTATGCCCCTTTGTAAGGACTTCATACTCACTGAATCAGTCTTAGACTACATCCTTTAAACCTCTCAGTCCTTTAAAGACCCGTTCCCCTCTATCAACTCTCTCTCATCCCCAGTCAGCCAGAATGCATCCATATTTCATAAACATGGTGACAACCCTATTGCCACCTACACAACTCTTAAACCGCAGTCCATTGGATCGATGTTGTTTATTTATTGTGTATGACTGCACCACAGACCATGGTCCCCTTTTTACCTGCCGGATGGTGAAGTAAAACAAACCTCAGGGAAGGATTTGTGACAAGAGATGTATGATTCCCTCCAGGCAGGTCGATTTAACACCCTCTTTCCTCTCCTCCCTCCCTCCATCCTTTTTTCCCTTCCTCCCGCAGAATGACAGCCACATACTTTTAATGATGCGCTCCCTGCCTTAGTGGTGTTGCTATCGGCAATCCTACCTCAGAGTGACAGCTCGACTCACTAACTCACACACAGGAGACAATGGCTGACAGGGGAGAATAGCATCGCTTCATAGTGTGACGGCACAGAGGGCAATGACAGAATAATTGTGTGGGTCTGTAGGGCTTGATGTGATAGTGGTGGGATACAAATAAGAATCAAGTTGCCATAATTTGACATTGTTGACTGATTCATTTTACATGACAAACTCAATATTGGATGCTAGAAGCACATGCAATTTTTCTGTAATTGTTCTCACATTTTGGTCTTTAATTAAGGAAACTAACATCACTGAGTATTTTGTGAGAAATTAGAGAATTTGTCACTGTATTTTTCTGTAATACCTTTCAGTAGCACTCGTCAAACTGTTACCTTGTTAAATGTCCAGTGCAGTCAAAAATGTGATTTATTTGTGTTTTATATATAACGAGTTCCAAAAGTATAGGGACTGTGACATATTTCTCGTTGTTTTGGCTCTGTACTCCAGCACTTTGTATTTGAAATTATACAGTACATTGACTATTAACATTCAGACTGTCAGCTTTAATTTGAGGGTATTTTCATCCATATCAGGTGAATCGCTTAGAAATGGAACGGAATTCCTCTTCTTCAGAAGAGGAGTTGCAAGGATCAGACCAATGTGCAGCGTAGTAATTGTCCATAATGATATATTTAATAAATCAACTGAACAAAATAACAACAGTACAAACAAACAAACAAACGAACGAACGAACGAACGAACGAACGAACGAACGAACGAACGAACGAACGAACGAACGAACGAACAACCGAATGAACGAACAACTGAACAACCGAAACGGTCCCGTATGGTGAAGGTACTAACACAGGATACAACCACCCACAAAACACAATAGAAAACAGGCTACCTAAATATGACTCCCAATCAGAGACAACGACTGACACCTGCCTCTGATTGAGAACCATACTAGGCCAAACACATAGAAATATAACAACAGAACAAAACATAGAATGCCCACCCCAACTCACGCCCTGACCAACTAAAATAAAGACATAAAAAAGGAACTAAGGTCAGAACGTGACAAGAAATTAATTTTTGTACATAGTCCTTCCGCTTTTTAGGGTACCCAAAGTATTGGGAAAAATTCACTTATGTGTATAAAAGTAGTCAAAAGTGTAGTATTCGGTCCCATATTCCTAGCACGCAATGAGTACACCAAGCTTGCGACTTGACACACTTGTTGGATGCATTTGCTGTTTGTTTTTCTTGTGTTTCAAATCATTTTTTGAGAAAGTTAGACACACAAATATCATACCCCTCCAAAAATGCTAACCTACCACTGTTATTGTAATGGTGAGAGGTTAGCATGTCTTGGGGGTATTATATTTATACGTCTGTAACTTTCTCACTCATCATTATTCACGATTCAGTCAGGATTATCAGTAATCATGGTAGCATCCACATTAGGGTAGAAGTGTTTAGAAACGTATTCTATTTTTATTTACAATTAAAGTGACTCCAAAATGACACACTACAGTATTTACCATTCATTTCTATTGGGCACAACATAATCTTAAACAAAAACAAAACAAACAGCAAATGCATACAAGTTTGTGGAGTCACAAGCTTGATGTAATCATTGTGTACTAGGAATATGGGACCAAATACTAAACTTTAATACATATATAAGAGAATTTGGCCCAATACTTTTGGCTCCTTAAAAAGTGCTGTAATTTCCAAACGGTTCACGCGATAGTCTGCATCTTACCTCATAGTCATTGCGTCATTTCAAATCTAAAGTGTTGGGAGTACAGAGCAAAAACAAACCATACTATGAGGTTGGAATAATATTGTGAAATTTATAATAATGCTTTTTGAGCTGTTTGAAAAGACCACCTGAAATCTCAGCTTGTTTGCCTGGGTGTTTTTTTTTTGGACCTCCTGGTGACGTCACCAGGCGGTATAAGGTATAGTAATAGATGAATAACAAAGAGAGTTTGCTCTCCTCTGTCAATAACAGCTAGTTTTTAGGTTACACATCCCACTCATTAGTGTCCTCCAATTAGACCCCTTTCTCAGACCACTCCCAGACAGTCCTAGCAAAATCCTTGCATGAGAAATTGCATTTTGCTTAGAAGCTGTTTTTGTTTCTTTTTGACCATTTTAATTCAAAACAATCACAGTAGGGTACTTAATAATTAACCAGAAATGATTTGATAGTGAGATAAGAAACGTCTGCATTAGATCTTTAAAATGTCAATATTTCAATGTTTATAAGAAAGCTTCGACCTGGCCTTCCTCTCTCGATAAAAATGCTTCAGGGTTGTGGTGATCTTTTACACAGTATGTAGCACTGAGAGGCCTCAGGTAAAATGAGATGAGTTTCTTGTGTGCTACCTTCTAGCAGTAGTATCTTGCCCATACCTAACCCCTCAGAGACACTGAAAGCTAGGCCCTATCTCTACAGTGCCATTGTGCGGTGACAGGTATAGGCCTATTATCGTTGTGCTACTGCACAGCGTTAGCCTACATCAATGGTATGGGTAGGCTAACATATTTCTCTGTAGGCCCATGTCTGTCTGAAGACTGTAATGTTGTGTATAAATATGTGACACACTTTTCCTTTATTTTTTCCAAAATGGTTGATGGCTCTTTGAGATGCCCTGTTGAGGGTAGGGCTACAGGCATACAAGGACAAATATGGGGGAGGACAAGTTTTCCTTTCTGTAGCTCCTCGAGGATAAGCAAATGCCAGGAATTCGCTTCAAGGCGTTTTCACTCGATGGAAACCAACAATACAGTGGCCTGGTGTGTACAATCTTGACTTTGATATGCTCTTAAAAAGCAATTAAAAAGTAATTCAGAAAGGGAGACAAAACATGTCCTTCAGGACGTGTTGAGGTATATTAAGGTTAGTCATTATTTTTCAGAGCAGGTGCTTTTAAACCTTTCTCTTAAAAGCGGTGGATAGACTTATTTAGTATTATATTCTAGTTTAAGGGTTGGTCATGAACTTTCCTGAATACCTGCAGTGTTTTTCCAAGAGACGATTCAGTCCTTTTCCTTTGATATTCTCAAAAGTCAAACTACAACCTAGTCAGGTTAGAAATATACGAGGGAATATCACACAGACCACACATCAATATGATCGACCAGAATTGTCTAGAATGTCATTGTATGCTGTAGCGTTAAGATTTCCCTTCACTGGAACTAAGTGGCTTGCCCGAACTAAGAAAAACAGCCCCAGACCATCATTCCTCCTCCACCAAACTTTACAGTGGGCACTATGCATTCTGGCAGGTATCGTTCTCCTAGCATCCGCATGATCATTTTAGGCTGGTGTGTGGAAGCTTGGCCATAGAAACACATTTCATGAAGTTCCCGACGAACAGTTCTTGTGCTGACGTTACAACCAGACGCAGTTTGGAACTCGGTAGTAAGTGTTGCAACTGCGGTCAGACGATTTTTACAAGCTATGTACTTCAACACTCGGCAGTCCCTTTCTGTGAGCTTGTGTACCCTACCACTTCGTGGCTGAGCCGTTGTTGCTACTAAACGTTTCCACGTCACAAAAATAGCACTTACAGTTGACCGGGGCAGCTCTACCAGGGCAGAAATTTGATGAACTGACTTGTTGGAAAGGTGGCACCTTATGACTTTGAAAGTCACTGAGCTCTTAGGTACGGGCCATTCTACTGACACTGTTTGTCTATGGAGATCGCATGGCAGTGCGCTCAATTGTATACACCTATCAGCAACGGGAGTGGCTAAAATAGTCAAATCCACTAAATTGAAGGTGTGTCCGTATACTTTTGGCCATGTTGTGTAGTTGAAGTCGGAAGTTTACTCACACTTAGGTCATTAAACGAGTCATTAAAACTCGTTTTTCAACCACTCCACAAATTTCTTGTTAACAAACTATAGTTTTGACAATTCGGTTAGGACATCTACTTTGTGCATGACACAAGTCATTTTTTAACAATTGTTTACAGACAGATTATTTCACTTACAATTCACTGTATCACAATTCCAGTGGGTCTTTAAACAGCTCGGAAAATTCCAGAAAAGGATAGGCTAATTGACATCATTTGAGTCACTTAAGGGGTGTACCTGTGGATGTATTTCAAGGCCTACCTTCAAACTCAGTGCCCCTTTGTTTGACAACATGGGAAAATCAAAAGAAATCAGTTAGACCTCCACAAGTCTGGTTCATCCCTGGGAGTAACGCCTGATGGTACCACGTTCATCTGTACAAACAATAGTATGCAAGTATCAACACCATGGGACCACGTGGCCGTCATACCGCTCAGGAAGAAGACTTGTTCCGTCTCTTGGAGATGAAAGTACTTTGGTGCGAAAAGTGCAAATCAATCCCAGAACAACAGCAAAGGATATATATATATTGAAACGAGTCCTGTATTGACATAACCTGAAAGGCTGCTCAGCAAGGAAGAAGCCACTGCTCCAAAACCGCCATAAAGAAGCCAGAATATGGTTTGCAACTGCACATGTGGACAATGATTGTACTTTTTGGAGAAATGTCCTCTGGTCTGTTGAAACAAAAATAGAACTGTTTGGCCATAATGACCATCGTTATGTTTGGAGGAAAAAGGGGGAGGTTTGCAAGCCGAAGAACACCATCCCAACCGTGATGCACGGGGGTGGCAGCATCATGTTGTGGGGGTGTTTGCTGCAGGAGGGACTGGCGCACTTCACAAAATAGACAGCATCATAAGGAAGTAAAATTAGGTGGATATATTGAAGCAACATCTCAATACATCAGTCAGGAAGTTAAAGCTTGGTCGCAAATGGGTCTTCCAAATGGACAACGACCCCAAGCATACTTCCAAAGTTGTGGCAAAAGGGCTTAAGGACAACAAAGTCAAGGTATTGGAGTGGCCATCGCCAAGCCCTGACCTCAATCCTATAGAACATTTGTGGGCAGAACTGAAAAAGCATGTGCGAGCAAGGAGGCCTACAAACCTGACTCAGTTACATCAGCTCTGTCAGGAGGAATGGGCCAAAATTCACCCAACTTATTGTGGGTAGCTTGTGGAAGGCTACCCGAAACGTTTGACCCAAGTTAAACAATTTAACGGCATTGCTACGAAATACTAATTGAGTGTATGTAAACTTCTGACCCACTGGGAATGTGATGAAAGAAATAAAAGCTGAAATAAATCATTCTCTCTACTATTATTCTGACATTTCATATACTTAAAATAAACTGGTGATCCTAACTGACTTAAGACACAGAATTTGTACTAGGATTAAATGTCAGGAATTGTGAAAAACTGAGTTTAAATGTAATTGGCTAAAGTGTATGTAAACTTCCGACTTCAAGTCTACATTTTGGTAGGTGTAAATTGACTAGGCAACAGGATAGATAATAAACAGTAGCAACAGTGTATGTTATGAGTCGAGGATGAGACGCAGGTGCAGAGGACACAGAGCGGGATGCCTCGTATGGATCCGCAGAAGGCAAGGAAATCTGCCATTACTGTCAATATTACTATTCAACGTGCAATCATTGGAAAGTAAATTAGACGAGGTACGATCACGAATATCCGACCAACGGGACATCAAAAACTGTAATATCTTATGTTTCATGGAATCGTGGCTGAATGATGACATTAATATTCAGCTAGCGGGATATACGCTGCACCGGCAAGATAGAACAGCACACTCCGGTAAGACGAGGGGAGGCAGTCTGTGCATATTTGTAAACAACAGCTGGTGCACAATATCTCAGGAAGTCTCTAGGTTTTTCTCGCCTGAGGTAGAGTATATTGTAATAAATTGCAGACCACACTACTTGCCTAGATAATTTTCAGCTATACTTTCGTGGCTGTTTATTTACCACCACAGACATACGATGGCACTAAGAATAAGCAAACAGGAAACCACTCACCCAGAGGTGGCGTTCCTAGTGGCTGGAGACTTTAATGCAGGGAAACTTAAATCAGTTCTACCTAATTTCCATCAACATGTTAAATGTGCAACCAGAGGGAAAATAATTCTAGATCACCTGTACTCCACACACAGACGTGTACAAAGCTCTCCCTCGCCGCTCCATTTGGTAAATCTGACCACAGTTCTATCCTCCTGATTCCTGCTTACAAGCAAAAATTAAAGCAGGAAGCTCCAGTGACTCGGTCTATAGAAAAGTGGTCAGATGAAGCAGATGCTAAACTACAGGACTGTTTTGCTATCACAGACTGGAGCATGTTCCGGAATTCTTCCAATGCCATTGAGGAGTACACCACATCAGTCACTGACTTTATCAATAAGTGCATCGAGGACGTCGTCCCCACAGTGACTGTACGTACATACCCCAAATCCAGAAACCATGGATTTACAGGCAACATTCGCACTGAGCTAAAGGCGAGAGCTGCCGCTTTCAAGGTGCGGGACTCTGACCTGGAAGCTTATAACAAATCCTGCTATGCCCTCCAACGAACCATCGAACAGGCAAATCATCAACATAGGGCTAATTTATGTAATCAAATGTATTTATATAGCCCTTCGTATATCAGCTGATATCTCAAAGTGCTGTACACTTTCAGATATTTTGATTTGTCCCGGATGACTGTGTAATCATGCTCGCCGTAGCCGACGTGAGTAAGACCTAAACAGGTCAACATTCACAAGGCTACAGGGCCAGACGGATTACTAGGACGTGTGCTCCCAGCATGTGCTGAACACCTGGCAGGGGACATTTTCAGCATGACCCTGATTGAGTCTGTAATACCAACATGTTTCAAGCAGACCACCATAGCCCCTGTGCCCAAGAACACTAAGGCAACCTGCCTAGATGACTAGAGACCTGTAGCACTCGTCCGTAGCCATGAAGTGCTTTGAAAGGCTGGTAATGGCTCACTTCAGCACCACTATCCAAGAAACCCTAGACCCACTCCAATTTGCATACCGCCCAAACAGATCCACAGAAGATGCCATCTCTATTGCACTCCACACTGCCCTTTCCCACCTAGACAAAAGGAACACCAATGTGAGAATGTTATTCATTCACTACCGCTCAGCGTTCAACACCATAGTACCCTCGAAGCTCATCACTAAGCTAAGGATCCTGGGACTAAACACCTCCTTCAGCAACTGGATCCTGGACTTCCTGACAGGCAACCCCCAGGTGGTGAGGGTAAGTAGCAACACATCTGCCACGCTGATCCTCAACACTGGAGCCCCCCCAGGTGTGCGGGCTCAGTCCCCTCCTGTACTCCTTGTTCACCCACCACTGCATGGCCAGGCACGACTCCAACACCATCATTACGTTTGCAGATGACACAACAGTGGTAGGCCTGATCACCGACAATGACGAGACAGACTATAGGTAAGAGGTCAGATGGTGCCTGGTCTGGTAGTGCCAGAATAACAACGTAACCAAGACTAAGGAGATGATTGTGGACGACAGGAAAAGGTCGACCGAGCACTCCCCCGTTCTCATCGACTGGGCTTTAGTGGAGCAGTTTGAGAGCTTCAAGTTCCTTGGTGTCCACATCACCAACAAACTAGAATGGTCCAAACACACCAAGAAGGTTGTGAAGAGAAGGTTGTGAAGAGCGCCTATTCCCTCTGTAGTGGCACTACAGAGGGTAGTGCGTATGGCCTGGTACACCACTGGGGCTAAGCTGCCTGCCATCCAGGAGCTGCCTGCCACCAGGCTTTGTCAGAGGAAGGCCCTAAAAATTGTCAAAGACCCCAGCCACCCCAGTCATAGACTGTTCTCTCTAATACCGCATGGAATGTGGTACCGGAGTGCCAAGTCTAGGACAAAAAGGCTTCTCAACAGTTTTTATCACCAAGCCATAAGACTCCTGAACAGGTAATCAAATGGCTTCCCCGACTATTTGCATTGTGTCCCACCACCCGCCAACCCCTCTTTTCCGCTGCTGCTACTCTCTCTATATGCATAGTCACTTTAACCATATCTACATGTACATACTACCTCAATTAGCCCGACTAACCGTTGTCTGTATGTAGCCTCACTACTGGTATAGCCTCGCTACTGTATATAGCCTCGCTGCTGTTATTTTTCACTGTCTTTTTACTGTTGTTTTTATTTCTTTACTTACCTATTGTTCACCTAATACCTTTTTCGCACTGTTGGTTAGAGCCTGTAAGTAAGCATTTCACTGTAAGGTCTGCACACCTGTCGTATTCGGTGCACGTGACAAATA
This sequence comes from Oncorhynchus gorbuscha, assembly GCF_021184085.1. Classification (NCBI taxonomy): domain Eukaryota; kingdom Metazoa; phylum Chordata; class Actinopteri; order Salmoniformes; family Salmonidae; genus Oncorhynchus; species Oncorhynchus gorbuscha. The sequence continues at coordinate 53,777,641 of NC_060181.1, read as the reverse complement.
AACTTTGATTTGATTTGAAAAGAGGGTCAATGAAGATAGTCCTGGTAGCTATTTGGTTAACTATTTAGCAGTCTTATGGCTTGGTGTAGAAGCTGTTCAGAGTCCTGTTGGTTACAGACTTGGTGCATAGTCTTATCTGCAGTATCATGAAACAGTCCACAATTTTATCAGCTTAGCACTGAGCAGTGTTTGGACATTTTCTGTTGGCATGTTCAGTCAGTCATCATTGATGAGATTGATGATGGCTACCAGAGCACTTCTGGAAGTCAAAGCTATAAACAGACAAAATGTGTGTTTTTTGGCCTACCAGTTGGCATTAGAAGTGCCTTGTAAGATGTATGGAAATGCTCACCACACAAGTCACGTTAGTTGCACTCCCCCCACACATAAAGATGTTGAAGGTTAATTGCTTAACCATCTTACCAACAACTTTTATCCATACATTTACATTTACATTTAAGTCATTTAGCAGACGCTCTTATCCAGAGCGACTTCCTCTTTCTTTCCTTCTCTCACTCCCTCCATCCCTTCCACCTTCAGGTTGGGACTGTGACATGACCAGAAAATAAGAATATGCCTGTTCCTAATTGGCACTCAGCTGTAGAAAGCCTTGAGGACCAGCAGTGGTCAAATTGAGAGATGAATGGATGGAGCAAGGGAGGCATTCTTCTTTTGGCCCTGGGTCCCGGCTCCCACAGTCATCGTTTTCCATAAAGCATTGTTATGGGCCTCCTGTATTAATCAGAGTAAAACCAATGGATGCTGGAGCCCAGGTTCCCTCTACAGCATTAGTGTGATTAATACAGAGCTCTACTCCTCTCTGGTGTGAGGTAGTTTGTTTTAGTGTCAAGTCTGTACATTCTTAGAAAAAAATTCTTCCAAAAGAGTCTTTGTCCCCATAGGAGAACCCTTTTTGGTTCCAAGTAGAACCCTTTTTGGATTCAGGTAGAACCCTTTTGTGTTCCTTGTCGAACCCAAAACAGAACTCTTCCATTGGCTTGAGGCATCTTGACATACCACCTTTGTGGCGTTGTAACGGAACAGTATTGTCATTATACCTTTTACTTTTATTCATTCTACCGACTATGCCAGTTACAATTTAACGTGGAGTTATGTGTTACAGTATGTCATGGCACTTCAATACCTCTCTTGCCAATTTGGCCTGAACCCTTTGTTGACACAGAGCCCCGCCGATCCATCACGACTGGTCTGCTGATCTGCTGACGTAATTCGGCCAATGTGCTCTTTTACCGGCCTCTGCATCGTGGATGTGGTGACGATCCATCTGCTAGCCCCGACCTGCTTGCTTCCTGAACACTGTGTCTCCCACTCGCTTAGCGTAGTAATTGACTACCGAACGGCTCCCTGTTTCATCTATCGCTGCTCATTGGACCCTATGATCACTCGGCTACACAGCTGATGCCTGCTGGACTGTTCATTAACACGGTACTTAATTTTGTTTAGGGCAGTTCTCATTGTTTTATTTTACTGCGGAGCCCCTCGTCCTGCTCAACATGCCTCAGATAGCCCCCTTGTCCCTCCCCCACACATGCAGAGACCGCACCTAGCTTAACTGGCGCCTCCAGAGATGCAACCTCTCTCATCGTCACTCAATGCCTAGGTTTACCCCCACTGTACTCGCACCCTACCATACCCTTGTCTGTACACTATGCCCTGAATCTATCCTACCACGCCCAGAAGTCTGCTCCTTTTATTCTCTGTTTCCAAAGCACGAGACGACCAGTTCTTATAGCCTTTAGCCGTACCCTCATCCTACTCCTCCTCTGTTCTTCTGATGATGTAGAGGTTAACCCAAGCTCTGTGTGTCCCGAGGCGCTCTCATTTGCTGACTTCTGCAACCGTAAAAGCCTTGGGTTCATGCATGTTAACATCAGAAGCCTCCTCCCTAAGTTTGCTTTATTCACTGCATTAGCACACTCCGCCAACCATGATGTCCTAGCCGTGTCTGAATCCTGGCTTAGGAAAGCCACCAAAAATTCTGAAATTTCCATCCCCAATTACAACATTTTCCGGCAAGACAGAACTGCAAAAGGGGGAGGAATTTCAATCTACTGTAGAGATAGCCTGCAGAGATCTGTCATACTATCCAGGTCTATTCCCAAACAGTTCGAGCTTGTACTTTTAAAGATCCATCTCTCCAGAAATAAGTCCCTTACTGTTGTCGGTTGTTATAGACCCCCCTTAGCTCCCAGCTGTGCCCTGCACACCATATGTGAATTGATTTCCGCCATCTATCATCAGAGTTTGTACTGCTAGGTGACCTGAATTGGGATATGCTTAAATAAGGATCGGGGTCCCGCTAGCGGGACAACTTCCGGTGAAACTGGAGGATGCGTAATTCAAATAAATATTATGGATTTTAAACATTTTGGTACATATATGTGTCTTTTATTGGCTGAAAGCTTACATTCTTGTTAATCTAACTGCACTGTCCAATTTACAGTAGCTATTACAGCGAAAACATGCCATGCGATTGTTTGAGGACCGGGCCCCACATCAAAGTATTTTTACACCGGCACAGGTTTCATACATTCACATATAAAGATGAAATATTCACTTACTTTTTGAAAATCATTCCCTGATTTGTCATCCAAAGGGAACCAGCTATAACATGTAGTGTCGTTTTGTTAGATAAAATCCTTATTTATATCCCAAAAAGTCAGTTTAGTTGGCGCCATCGATTTGAGTAATCCACTTGTTCAAATTGCAGAGAAAGGAATCCGAAAATCTACCCCTAAACTTTATTTCAACAAGTCAAAATACATGTCTATTTATTCCTTAGATACCCTAAAATTAAATCAAACTATAATATTTATTTAGGAAAGAATTTCTTCATGGCGCGCACAAACAAAGATTTCCAAGCCTGTGTCCTTCTACTAAAACTGTTATTACTTATTTGTTTTTGGAAGTTAAACCTGAAACCTTGAACATAGACTGCGGACACCCTGTGGAGGCCATAGGAATTGTATCGAGGGAGCTAATTTACAATATGACCTTTTTCTTGCATTTCTAAGATGGTCTTGCAAACAACAAAAAAATCTGGTTGGTTTTTCTTTGGATTTTCTCCTACCATATCTATTGTGTTATATTCTCCTACATTATTTTAACATTTATACAAACTTCCGTGTTTTCTTTCCAATGGTACCAATTATATGCATAACCTGGCTTCAGGGCCTGAGCTACATGAGTTAGAATTGGGTATGTCATTTTAGGCAAAAAATAAATAAATTAAAGAGTCAGATCCTTAAGGAGGTTGCAAAGGAGGAGAATGAAGAGGAGAAATCGAAGGAGGATGAGGAAGAGGATGATGATGATGAGAAGGAGGAAGAAGTGAAGGAGAAGGATGATGAGGAGAAGGAAGTGGAGGAGGGGAAGAGGAGGAGAAAGATCAGGACCCTCACTTCAACTGTCAATATTTCTTCATTATATCTAAGTGCATGGATCCAGTAAGGGCACGTTTAAACCTGGAAAAATCTCCAGTTGTTTGCTTGTCTGTCGGGCAAAAATCTACTTGATGCCCTCGCATAGCAAATGTGTTAAGATGTGACTGTCTATAATGTTGGGATGCTATCCAGCCACTGTGGATGATCAAGTTAATTAGCTAACTAAATAGATAATCGTCCGTCGTTAAACCACTCAAGCAACTTCATTCATTCCGGAGAGGATATGAGTCATATTGCATTAATCTAAGTGATTTTCTCACAGAACCGTAGCTGTTTATTTAGATAGATCAACACTTACTGTTCTCTATGTTGTCTCTGTACTGCAACATACAGAGGCAAACAGAGTTTCTACATTTGTTCCATATGCTTTGTGATTTCTTATTTCTTTGGAAGAATCACTAGGCATTGGAAAAGTTCAGAATATGATCTGAAAAGACTGCTATTTATTTTCACCTTTTTTTCCACATTTATTTAACCAGGTAGGACAGTTGAAAACAAGTTCTCATTTACAACTGATATACAACCTATCCCTCAACGTAACCAAGACTAAAGAGACGATTGTGGACTACAGGAAAAGGAGGACCGAGCACGCCCCCGTTCTCATCGACAGGGCTGTAGTGGAGCAGGTTGAGAGCTTCAAGTTCCTTGGTGTCCACATCACCAACAAACTAGAATGGTCCAAACACACCAAGACAGTCGTGAAGAGCGCCTATTCCCTAAGCCTATTCCCCCTCAGGAAACTAAAATGATTTGGCATGGGTCCTGAGATCCTCAAAAGGTTCTACAGCTGCAACATCGAGAGCATCCTGATGGGTTGCATCATTGCCTGGTACGGCAACTGCTCGGCCTCCGACCGCACGGCACTACAGAGGGTAGTGCTAACGGCTCAGTACATCACTGGGGCTAAGCTGCCTGCTGTCCAGGACCTCTACACCAGGCGGTGTCAGAGGAAGGCCCTAAAAATTGTCAAAGACCCCAGCCACCCCAGTCATAGACTGTTCTCTCTACTACTGCATGGAAAGTGGTACTGGAGTGCCAAGTCTAGGACAAAAAGGCTTCTCAACAGTTTTTACCACCAAGCCATAAGAAACCTGAACAGGTAATCAAATGTCTACCTGGACTATTTTCACTGTGTGCCCCCACCCCCCAAGCCCTCTTTTCCGCTGCTGCTACTCTCTCTATATGCATAGTCACTTTAACCATATCTACATGTACATACTACCTCAATCAGTCCAACTAACCGGTGTCTGTATGTAGGCTCGCTACTGTATATAGCCTCGCTACTGTTATTTTTCACTGTCTTTTTACTGTTGTTTTTATTTCTTAACTTACCTATTGTTCACCTAATATCTTTTTTTGCACGGTTGGTTAGAGCCTGAAGTAAGCATTTCATTGTAAGGTTGTTTTCCTGTTGTATTCGGCGCGCGTGACAAATAAACTTTGATTTGATTTGACCGGTCCAAGATAAAGCAAAGCTGTGCAACAAAAACAACAACACAGAGTTACATGTGGGATAAACAAACGTACAGTCAATAACACAATAGAAAAATCTGTATACAGTGTGTGCAAATTAAGTAAGGAGGTAAGGCAATAAATAGGCCAACAGTGGCGAAGTAATTAAAATGTAGCTATTTACACTGGAGTGATATATGTGCAGATGAGGATGTGCAAGTAGAAATACTGGTGTGCAAAAGAGCAGAAAAACAAAAAACAAATATGGGGATGAGGTAAGTAGTTGGTTGGATAGGCTATTTACAGATGGGCTGTGTACAGCTGCAGCGATCGGTAAGCTGCTCTGACAGCTGACGCTTAAAGTTAGTGAGGGAGATATAAGTCTCCAACTTCAGTGATTTTTGCAAGAGAACTGGAAGGAGAGGCAGCCAAAGGAAGTGTTGGCTTTGGGGATGATCAGTGAAATATGCTGGAGCGTGTGCTACGGGTAGGTGTTGCTATGGTGACCAGTGAGCTGAGATAAGGCGGAGCTATACCTAGCAAACACTTATAGATGACTTGGACTTGGAGCCTGGATTGTGTTGGAGAGGCTTCCATTAATTAAAGAACACCCTCTGTGTTCTGTTAGGCAAATCACATTTTATTGGTCACACACACGTATTTAACAGATGTTATTGGTAATTCTCGATCCACAATATTGCAAGGGATGTACATATATTTTTCCAGCAGCAGATTATGATCAATAATGTAAAAAGCTACACTGAAATCTAACAAAACAGCCGCCTCAATCTTTTTATTGTAAATTTCTCTCAGCCAATTATCATTCATTTGTGTAAGTGCCTTACATTGTGCCGTTAAATGTACAAGTGCCGTTGAATGCCCTTCCCTAAAAGGATGCTGAAAATCTGTCGTTAATTTGTCTACTGTGAAATAGTATTGTATCTGGTCATACACAATTATTATTATTTTTTTTACTAAGAGTTGGTAACAGGCTGATTGGTCGGCATTTTGAGCCAGTAAAGGGTGCTTAGCTATTGTTCAGGCAAACTTCCAGGCAAACTTTCCTGTAGGCTTAGATTGAAGAGATGGCAAATAGGACTCTGCAAAAGTGACCCTTAAAGAAGGATCCAGACACTTTGTTTTGCGATTTCACGTGTTACATGGAAAAATTTGTTAGAAATGCACAAAAGCAGACACTTTTGACAAAAAACACGAAAAGGTTGTCTCTACCTGCAGCTAGCAATTAAAATGGCAGAGAGAGCAACCTGAGAAAATTGCAAAAGTGGGCGAAGATGTGGCTGAAATAAAACATATAGTGGGTGCACTGAAAAGAAAACACTCGACAACCAAGTTACACATACAGAAGAAAGGATATCAACCTTTTGATTTCATGTAATGGACATAAACAAAATAGTCCAAATTGTTAAAGTGAAAAAAACAACGTTTAAAAACATTATAGAAAATTTAAAACAGAAAAGTTGTGCGTTCATATGTATTCACCCCTTTGCTATGAAGCCCCTAAATAAGATCTGGCCCAACCAATTACCTTCAGTAGTCACATAATTAGTTAGATTGCACACATTTGGACTTTAAGTGTCACATGATCTGTCACATGATCTCAGTATATATACACCTATTCTGAAAGGCCCTAGAGTCTGCAACACCAATAAGCAAGTGGCACCACCAAGCAAGCTGCACCATGAAGACCAAGGAGCTCTCCAAACAGGTCAGGGAAAAAGTTGTGGAGAAGTACAGGGTTGGGTTATAAAAGAAATATCAGAAACTTTGAACATCCCACTGAGCACCATTAACTCCATTATTAAAATATGGAAAGAACATGGCACCACAACAAAACTGTCAAGAGAGGGCTGTCCACCAAAACTCACATACCAGGCAAGGAGGGCATTAATCTGAGAGGCAACAAAGAGACCAAACATAACCCTGAAGGAGCTGCAAAGCTCCACAGCGGAGATTGGAGTATCTGTCCATAGGACCACTTTAAGTCATCCACTCCACAGAGCTGGGCATTATGGAAGAGTGGCCAGAAAAAAAAGCTATTTCTTCAAGAAAAAAATAGGCAAACACGTTTGTTCGCCAAAAGGAATGTGGGAGACTCCCTAAACATATGGAAGAAGGTACTCTGGTCGGGGGGGGGGGGGGGGGATAGTAATGCATGCTCAAGTTTTCCAGTTTTTTTGTCTTATTTCTTGTTTGTTTCACAAAACAAAATATTTTGCATGTTCAAAGTGGTAGGCATGTTGTGTAAGTCAAATGATACAAACTCTCCAAAAATCTATTTTAATTCCAAGTTGTAAGGCAACAAAATAGGAAAAATGCCAAAGGGGGTGAATAGTTTCGGAAGCCACTGTATGAAAGATGATCGTAAAATGTATAATTTTGCCATTTGATTTAGAATTTTAGGACCTCTGTACGTATAAAAAAAAATATAGAAACACTTATTTGAAACATTGAATTGGCCTTTACCGATATAGCCCATAGAAATGCATTGAATAACACATTGGTACATGGAAAAACATACAGTGTCTATCTGAGAGATATAAGAAAACCCAGGAAAAAATCTAAATATTTGACACTTATTTGGTCATGTTATTGTGGCACATTATACCCCTATGCACTATTTGTGATTTTTACATCCCAGTACTTACTGGGTTACCTTCAGACTACTCCCCTGAAGCAGAACAACCGACACCTTAGTGTATGTTTGTCACTCTAACGGTTCGGTCTTAACAGTCGGTTTTGTGAGAAGACCTTTTTGAAATGAGGGCATACGTGACAGAGTTCAGACGACTGCTGTACAGCTTGTGTATGTCGTAGAGCCAAATAACCGGCACTGTCATGTTTGTGATACTCAATTTTTGACATTAGTTTGTAGCTCACACAGTTCTGAACTATTTTCTTTTCCGGATCCTCTCATGTGTACGAAAAGGCGGCTTTCACAAGCCACATGTTATGGAATAGGCGCAAACTTTATATTGGCGGAAAAAATAGGAGATTGAGCTGCAGCCACTAAAAGAAATGATAAGTCTCTAGCATAAACCATAGTCATTCAAATCAGTAGGTAGTGATAGCCCCGACGTTATTCACATATTCCTATGGAAATCTCACAATGGCGCATGAAGCAGGAAGTATTTGAATTGCTGAATGGGACTGAAGTGCACCAAAATATTGCTAAGTATCCTTGTGAAAGGATACTTGCAAAGGATCATGGCCGATGTAGTCATTTTCCTCTTGCCTCAGACACATGCAAAGATCAAACGAGCCTTCGTGTAGCCTGCCGGCCCGTGATTGGTCTCTGTCGGCACGTGGTCCTGTGTGACGACAAATGTTTTAGTCAGAATGGATCACTATTTAATTAAATATCTTGACTTGTAGCAAACTTTTAAATAATTAATCATGGAGATCGAACTTGATCATAATGAACTAATCTTAGAGCCCAAAATGGACATTCCCCCCCAAAATTGCGTACGTTCTGGAAATCGTCTTTTACATAGGCTTTCTAGGACAGACCAGGGCTTTTGGTACTCCTAGGTTGCCTACGCAGTACCCGACCAGCAGAGCTCTTGACTTCACACTCCAGACCTGGCACTGGGGGCCTGGCCTAAACACACGGAAGCTATTCAATATACACAATGACTTCACTGTGTGACGCACAGGTGCGTCAATCAACTCTAGGGCGTTTTTAACCACACATTTGCTTACAGGTTCTATAACCTGTTTGTACTACGTAACAATAGTGGTGTAACTACCACGGAGCGATATCTAGCCACACAATACGAGAGGTTCAATCAGATAGACTCCAGTTATAGACGTGACAGGGAATGAATTGCTTTCTAATTCGTAACTGGACCTGTATTATCCTTGACAGGAGAAAGTAATACTTTATTAAGGGGGCTCTGTGGTACTGTCTGTGTATGTGTGTGTGGCATGGGACCACGATGTCCAGACGGTTCTTTCATAATATACAGTGTGAGGAAGCAGGAGTGCCCAACAGGATAGCAGAAAAACAAACAGACCCAGAGCCAGAACATGAGTGTGTTTCGCCAAGCATGTATGATAATGGTGAATGCTGGTGATATACAGTGTGTGTGTGTTGGGATGGAAGGGGGGATATGTATATGTGGGTGTGCACAGTTTGTGTGCCTTGACAACAAGGTATGACTACAAATGTTTTGACTTGTATGTGTGTGGTGTGTGTTTACGGCATATGGTTATGGCATTAGATAGATACTAGATACTGTATTCAATCAAAGACCCACAGCACAACAACAAAAATACACCAATCAACATTCATTGACAACTACCATTATGGAGGCTATAACATTTGAACGTTTTACAGTTGTATTCTATTGCTGTTTCACGGGCACCAATCCATGCTGGCCAAATGCCAATGTTCCAAGTGACTGGCCACATTAGAATGAGGAAGCCATGGGATAGGAAGAGCCAAATCCGGGGATCGATTGCCTCCACAGGAATTTGGAGCAAATAGAATAGCAGTCAGCATGGTCTTCATGGCTCTCTGCTAAATGTAACATTTGGACATGGTATCAGCTAAAAGGTCACGCGGAAGATAGACTTAATCGATTCTCAAAGAAAGCTCACTCAGCCTTGCTATTGTCATTGATTTTTATTAAACTGACAGAAATGTAATAAGGTGTGTGTAAAGAAATTTATTTAAAAGAGGTTCATTATGCTCAAGGGCAACAAACTCCACACTTTAGTAATTTGTGTGTAACTGCTTATGATCCTAGTCATGAATCTTCCATTTGATAAGGAAGAAATGAACCAATTGGTTGCACTGGGTTATTTTGAATATATTATAGCCTAACACAAGTCCCCAGTTGTTTCGAATTGAAGAAAACTGGCATTTAGTACCCTTTCATCAAAAGCAGTAGGGTAGTGAAGACTTTTGTGTTGTGTGGACCATGAACTCTTGGCTTGGTTTGTGAGTAGCAGATCAGAGAGCCGTGTTCTCATCACCTTTGTATGTATACTGCACCTGCGGGACTCTAATGCTGCACCTGCAGGACTGTATTAGTCTAATGTGAACCAGTGGACCCGTGGATAGCGGCAATAATGATCATCCACTGAAAAGTGTAAGCACGGCCTCTTTTGTCTGTGTCTATCCGATAGAGAGCTCTTAGTGTGTGGTGTGTTTTGCTCTGGCTCTTTATTATCTCTCCACTGGCTTTATTCTCCTTCTCTCTTGTTATCCTGTTTCTCCTCTTTATCTCTGTCCTTCCCACTCTTCCTCTCACTCTATCTCGTCCCGTCTTCCGTCTTTTTCTTTTTTGCAGCCTCTCTCTGCTCTCTCTCTCCCTCCCTCAATCCTTTCCTTCTTTAGCTCTCCCTCTGTCCTTCTCATAAGCCTCAAGTCATGCGCTTGTCTTGTTTAGGGTTATTGTGACAGGCCCCTGGTTGATTTTCCACATAAAGTGGTTAAAGGTTTATGCCATGAAAAAAAAATTTGCTTCTCAGGCTTCTTTGGTATTCAAAAATGTCTCCACAATCATATAAATTAACTTAATTTATTATGCTCCATCAAAAGCATACACAGAGTAGTGCATTCCCATGTCCCACAACCCCTTCAGCAGTCTAACTGAGACATATGCTATGCTCCAGTCTCATATGTATGGAGAGTAATGTGCGTGTGCAGGAATTAAGCACGAGAGCAGCGTATACAGTACCGTGTGCAGGCTTTCCATTTTAAAATGCTGCATTGTTGCACTGCTGCATTGTTTGGAAGGGAGGCCACTGAAGGCATTTGTTAGCTGTCTGCATGTTGTGCGTTGACTGAGACAGGCAATTGGCCCTGTTGCCACTGACCCTACTGGTAATCAGCTGACGCTGAGTGCAGTGGCCTGTCCAGCCTGTATTGGGTTGACCTCTGCTATGGCTAACATGCTATGGTCACAGTGGCCTGCTCATGGATTGGCCTCTGCCTGGAGACAAGCTAATATGGCTTATGGTGACCGGTGGAAGTGGGCCTGTGGCCGTCATGGTTCCTCGTTCTGCTTGGGAAAAATCTAAGTTGAGGCTGGTAGCACAGATTGGAGCTTGTTAATGGAAATTGTATTGTTTCACTGGTCTGTGAGGTGTTATGGCTTAGGGTATTGATACTTCACATAGATCAATATGCATACTACTGCGCTCCACACTCTCATGCTCTGAGTGCGTTTTCCAACCACGTTCACTTGATTTTGTTCTTGTGAGGACGAGAGTGTGGAGCACGCATAAAGCAATACATTTGAGAAGCACTCGCACTCCCCCTACTTCCTCACGCTTCGCCTCCTCATTCATTGGACCTTCTTCCAGCCAGGACAATGGCAACACTAAACTAAACAAGATATACACAAAGCAACCTTATTACTTCATAACTATCAGCAAGCTACATGTGAATCGTAATAATGTAGCTAACCATAGTTTACCAGGCAAAAATGACCTAAAACGAATATTATGCAGGATAGATGTCAATTCTACTACTAGCACTAGTAGCTAGCCAGTTAGCTTTATTGACTTATTATGGGCTTGCCATTAGGCAGGTAAACATGAACAAACAGAGTACGCATTCGAGAAGTGCCCTCCGTGCTCTTCGCATACTTTGATATGGACTCATACTCCGAACTTTCCGTGCTCACATTTTGAGTAGTATGCCATCTCTGACATACCTATCTATCGTTATAGATAAAATTGACATTTGACAAGAAAATAATTACAAATCAAGTTTACGTAGCTAACGAATAGCTGCTATGGATTACTAATGACTAGCCTAAAAAGTAATTTCATTATTTGTCTATAGAAATTATATGGCCCAAACCGTGACAGTTGAATGAGAACTTCCTCTCGGGATTATTAAGCTCATTTTCAATTAAAGGCCAACATACACAAGAACAACTTGGTCTGCACAATACAAGTAGCCAGAGAAGCAGATCTATTATTGATGGTCAAATTATCACAAACCCCTTGGTTATAGTAATGTAATATGGTGAGATATTTCATGCATAGTCATACACTCAGAAATTTGTGCTGTTTTTGTCAACATCTTCTTACAGTTGGACTAGTGAAAGTTTGTCCAGATGTAAAAAAGGTTTGAACACCACTTGAGCAAATACAGATTTAATAGCTTTGTTATTCATGTATTCGTCCTCAATATTCTTTTGAGAGGTTTCCATTTGACTTACCCTATCAGGTTTCTGTTTACCCCTTTAGGCATGTATTGTCTAGAGACATGTTTGTAATGAATAAAATATACATCCTCTTATATGCCTCTCCGATGTCTGTAACTCGAGCTGTGGATCTTGTCAATTTCGATTTCCTTGAATTGATGTCAATTGGGAAATCGGTGCCCATCGACACGTTAAGTTTGCGTTCTTGATGCATTCAGTAAACACTTTCAGGAAGTTGTATCTTCAGGATGCATTTGTTGGTGTGTAACTAAGCATTATTCATTTAGATTTAGAAATATGGTTGAGTGTGGATATTGGACATAATGTATCTTCAACACAGTACTAGCATGTGCATAGGTAAGAGAATAGTTAGACTATAATAGTCCAAACTCACTACCACCCAGGGTTGGAGTTTAACCTCCACTGTTACATCTACTCCTGCCACGCCCTCTACTGCTCATCCCGTGTCTCATTAACCTGCCACCACTCTCCCAGTGCTCTCTCCCTCTCTCTCTCTCTCTCTCTGTGTGTGTGATTGTGTGGGCAGAGATAGGTGTGTTGAGTCAGAGCAAACTCTCACAGCTGCAACCTGTTCCATAATCAAGACCTCTACAAATAGTCATCCCTGCCACTTCCACACTGCCAGATCGTAATCTCTGCTCAGTCAGTCTACGGTTCTCTCCGTTTGTTACTATTTTGATCCTGTTATCCTGTTGTGCCTGTTTTCCTTGCCTGACACGGTTTTCCTCCTCGTTACTGTTCTGCCCGCTCTGACTCCTGGTCCATGTCTCCAGTCCCATGTCTCCTCATCCTGCTACTTTGCCCTGGATTCCCCACTCTACTGCTCCCTTGGATTCCCCTCAGGACCTGCTTACCCTGTCTCAACCCCTCTCACTCCAGCCTCAGCCTCCGCACCTGGTTTCCTGCAACCCACCCGAGCTTCCCCTGGCCTGCACTCCATCTTCCCCTTGTGTTTCAATAAATACCTTGGTTACTTCATCCCAGTCCCCTCGTCTGAGTCTCCTCTTGGGTTTCCCTGTTCCACTCCACGTAACCTCCACATGCTAAACTGTCAGCTTAGTCTACTTTAGTTTGATGCTTAAAGCATATGATAGATGTGCTGAGACCATAACTCATGGTTTGTGCACCAATTATAGCATAAACATAACACACCAGGCTGATGCCAATTATCTAAACCTATACTGTATGTTTGACATTAAAGTTTCTCTGTCTTGAGTTTTTGAAGACCCATTCCTGACAGTTGGTAGATTCAAACTAAACCTTTACTTGATAGTTCCCCCAGGGATAAAGTGAAGGTTAGCTTGCTGCTTCACAGCCATGATTATTGTATGACTTTGCCTCATTGTGCATTCACACTGTGGAAGAATTCTGTTTGTAAATGGAAGATCAACCTGCTGAGTGACGTCTTTCAAATAGACTCAAGTCTGCACAAAGAACATGTATGAGCCAAAGCCAACAGGAACTGTAATTTGCATGTGGATTTCTAGATAAGCAGCTGAGTATGTACTGGTAATAAGAATAGTGTAAATAGTTATGTCTTGTAGAATCTACAACGTCACGTAAGTGTTTGTCAGCAAATTGTTAAACTAAATTGTTAAACTATTTATTTCAACATTTAAAGGTGTTAGACTGTTTAATACTTATTTGTTTTAATACTTAAAAGTGTTCCAATAAATGAATGAGGATCGTAACTCTGTGTGCGGGAGTTATTCTTTTACAATCAAGCAAATTGTTGCCACTTTGTCCTGCAGTGTAGAACCTATTTAGCAGTGTTTTCCCCAAAGAGGTACATACAACATTAGCCAGGTAGGAATGTATCAAAAACCTGTGCCTCATCATCACAGAGGATTTCTACAGTCTGAGAACTACCAAGAACATGTTTTGGTACTTCTTATTAAAATCCCATTTAACTTATTCTGGCAAGGGTAATGTTTAGTCATAACAATGTTTTTCAGCAGTTGCCTTTTCTGGGTTTTTCTTTTTAAAATAATTGCACAGTTACACTTCAGTTACACCCAGCTAAGAAAGCCCCATTAATGATGAGATGACCCAGACCGGTCCAGCGTAGGTGGACCGTTTATTTGATGGAGAGACTTGAGTAGTTACGCTCACCTGTAGCCCTCCGCTTACACAGATGAGCTCTGGCTTTTAACATAAATCGGATAAAAATACATATATCGCTGTTTAGGTTTTTTCTTCATTTGTTGTATGATGTTTTTCATTAGAATGGGTACGGTTGTAGTCTGACATTCAATCAAATGAGCAAGGAGACAGTAAGAAAGTTTAATTACCCTTTAGGGGATTTCTCTAATGGACCCCTCACAGTGTCGACCCATACTGCACCTCTTACACTCTCAGCTCCACTTTACTGTGAGACAGGGCTGAAGAAAATAAATCCACACACCATCATTTCTGTTTTCCCTTTTTGTTTTCACAGCATTTCAATTTCAGTCCTCATAATAGTAGAATGCTGATATGAATATAAATAAATACAAATGATTCAAATGCAATTTGAAATCACCTTGCCCTAAGGACTAGCTGGCAGTGTGTTTTTTTTTTTTTACAACAGCACATACCTGTGCACTTAATCTCAAAGGGCTGTTTTTGTTTTAGTATAATTAGCATTATAAATCACCAGGGGAATCAGTTAATGTAAAGAGACAGCACAAAAATGTCCAAAAACACCCAACAAAAGGCATTGTTTCTGAGTAATTCTTGAAAGCATATCATTGCATCAATGCTGGTTTAGATGGCAAATCAAACCCAATCTACACAAAAATATTTGCATTAAACAGTAGTCCACTGACCTGGGTTGAAATACTATTTTGGGTATTTCAATGACATTTCAGAGTAAGTACAGTATTTGGATATTTCATTTAGAATACAAGTAGTTGAGTATTGGAATGTATTTGGAAATACATTTGGAAAGTATAGGCATGTACACTGAGTGTATAGAACGTTAGGAACACCTGATGTTTCCATGGCAGACTAACCAGGTGAATCCAGGTTAAAACTATGATCCCTTATTGATGTTACCTGTTAAATCCACATCAATCAATTGAGACATGGATTGTTATGTGTGATATTCAGAGGGTGAATGGGCAAGACAAAATATTTAAGTGCCTTTGAACGGGGTACGGTTTTCTCGCTCAACTGATTCCTGTGTGTATCTAGAATGGCCAATGGACATCCAGCCAACGGCAGGCCAGTGGTCGAAAATGGGTCATTGATGAAATAAGGCAAAGGAGGCTGACATGAGTTGTGCAGAGCAACAGAGGGGCTTCAGTTAGTCAACTGAGTGTCTAGTTTGAGAAACAGACGCCTCACAATTCCTCAACTGGCAGCTTCATTAAATAGTACCCGCAAAACACCAGTTTCAACATCAACAGTGAAGAGGCGACTCTGGGATGCGTGCCTTCTAGGCAGAGTTGCAAAGAAAAAGCCATAGCTCAGACTGGCCAATAAAAAGAAAAGATTAAGATGGGCAAAATAACACAGACACTGGACAGAGGAACTCTGCATAGAAGGCCAGCATCCCGGTGTCGCATCGCATCGCCTCTTCACTGTTGACGTTGAGACTGGTGTTTTGCAGGTACTATTAAATGAAGCTGCCAGTTGAGGACTTGTGAGGCTTCTGTTTCTCAAACTAGACACTATAATGTACTTGTCCTCTTGCTCAGTTGCGCACTGGGGCCTCCCACTCCTCTTTCTATTCTGGTTAGCGCCAGATTGTGCTGTTCTGTGAAGGGAGTACTACACAGCGTTGTACAAGGTCTTCAATTTTTGGCAATTTCTCGCATGGAATAGCCTTAATTTCTCAGAACAACAATAGACTGACGAGTTTCAGAAGTAAATTCTTTGTGTCTGGCCATTTAGAGCCTGTAATTGAACCCACAAATGCTGATGCTCCAGATACTCAACTAGTCTAAAGAAGGCCAGTTTTATTGCTTCTTTAGTCAGAACACAATTTTGCAGCTTGTTCTAACATAATTGCAAAATGGTTTTCTAATGATCAATTAGCCTTTTAAAAGGATAAACCTGGATTAGCTAACATGGTTGCTGATAATGGGCCTCTGTGTGCCTATGTAGATCATCCATAAACATTCTGCTGTTCCCAGCTACAATTGTCATTTACAACATTAACAATGTCTACACTGTATTTCTGATCAATTTGATGTTATTTTAATGTACAAAAAATGTCTAAGTGACCCCAAACGTTGAACGGTAGTGTATATGAAGTCTGGTGTGACGTTTGCAATTCTATTGCATTTAATCTTTGTTATTATTTTGTCACAATTATTTCATCATGTGGATCTTTAATCAGCAGAGGACTCTCCAGATTTTCCTGGTTTTAATTTGACTGAATTAACTGTTTGATACATGGAACTAGGTAGTACTGAATTGAGTGACGTGTTGTCATATGTAAGGGGGGCTACTTTGACCCAAATTACTTAATAGAATTCTATGGGAAAGCCATTAATTCCAGGTGCTTTTCTCCATGCAACTGTTTTAACAGCATCTAATATTTATTCTTGGGTGATCTCTGTTTTCATTCATTATTTTTTGTCTGCTGATAATTGCTTCAGAGTTGTTGAGTCTAAGAAGGCTATAGGAACAGTCCAACTGTTGTTTAATTCTGATTTATATACATTTTCCTAGCTTTTAAAATTGTCATTTTGTTGTTGTTTCTAATTACCACTTTGTATCTTTATCTTTAAAAAATAAAAAATTATTACTTGTTTTGTTGGAGCTGCAAGATATCTATCAGTTTTTTTTTCCACACTCAGTGTATTTTAAAATATGAAATATTTAAACGCCCCATGCATTTGAACCCAGGTCGTCTAGGTGGTATTTGAAATAATATATTTGTAAATAAGTATTTGAAAATAGTTTCAAATACTTCAAATAGAAGTAGCTGATTTAGCCACTTCATTTGAAAATACACAGAAAACAAGTATTTAAATAACAAATACTTAATATGCATATATTTTAACCCAGGTGTGGTTTCCTTCCTTCCCTCTCTCTCTCGCTCCCCCTCCCTCTTTCTCAGGTTTAATCGTGGGCTCCCTTACCGTGTGCTGGCTGCCCAACCAGGTGCGTCGCCTGATGACTGCCGCCGTGCCCAAGTCCAGCTGGACCATGTCCTACTTCCGCAACTATGTGGTGCTGCACCCTGTGGCCGACACCTTCTTCTACCTTAGTTCCGTGCTCAACCCCTTCCTGTACAACCTCTCTTCCCGCCAGTTCCGACAGGTCTTCGTCCAGGTGCTACGCTGCCGCCTCACCATCGAGCACGTAAACAAACGGACTCTGAGGAGCTTCGAGGCCAACTCGGCCCGCTCACTGCGGCCCCTGCTAAAGTCACTGCGTCGTGGTGGTGGCAACAGGTCTACTCAGACTCAGAGCAAGGAGTTCAAGATGCCTACATTCACTACCTTCCATAGTCCTAAGGACACTCCCCCTCGCGGCCCTGAGGAGGCCCTCCCCACAACCGATGAATCACATTCAAATTCAGTCGGAAAGGGAAACATCCCCGAAGAGACTGAAATATAAGTTTATTAAAATACACGTATTACAGTTGTTTTGACTTGTGCTCTGACATGCTTCTTTTTTTATTTTATTTTACCTTTATTTAACCAGGCAAGTCAGTTAAGAACATATTCTTATTTTCAATGACGGCCTGGGAACAGTGGGTTAACTGCCTGTTCAGGGGCAGAACGACAGATTTGTACCTTGTCAGCTCGGGGGTTTGAACTCGCAACCTTCCGGTTACTAGTCCAACGCTCTAACCAATAACCACTAGGCTCTAACCACTAGGTTACGCTGGCTGAGGTTATGAAGTAGAATTGACGTTGTGAGTCAATACAGTCCAGAAAGACTTCTAGGTGACTTTGAAAGATGAACCAAAAGAGAGACACTTAGCTGTGTTCAGTATTACAGTATTCAATTCATCGGAGAGGGATACAGGGTGTCATCCAACTCAGATTTCAACAATCTGCCACAAGCTGATTTGTCAGAGAGGTGCCTCTACAGACATAATATGTGAGGAGTCTAACATACAGTAATACATCCAGTCAAAGAACAGTCTGGACATTTTTACCAATTTCATCTCATACTGTACATTGTAATACCTGGAACACTGGAAAAGCTTGATATTTGAACAGTGTTAATTACAGTGATTTGTTTCCATTACATGAGATGACACTTCTCTTGGCCCTACTGTAACTCATATTTTCACAGTCACTTAAGATGCCACTGAAAACTAAGCTCAACATTATTCATCATGACATGGTGTCTGCATTGTACATTGTGTCCAAAGTATGCTTTTCCATTCATTTGTATGGCATCCACTGACAGAGTTGACCACTTACTAAATTGGACCCAGTGCATATGATTTGAACTCAAGACAAATGTAATTTATGTTTCATCACTACAGTATCAGCATCATTATTTTAACATTAAAAATGGTCACTTCCCCTGTTGTGTTATTTGTGTTTTTCTTCATCTTTTGTCTCTGTACTCCATTTCATCTACTGTACAAATATACCTCATCCTATTCATCTATAAATGTACATATTACCTTCTAGTGCCCTCAGTTGGCCAGTCAACAGCTATGTTTCCATTAACTTGTCCAGTGATTTTTTTGTTGACATTTAGAAAGTCTGCATAGAAAATACATGTGACAATTGTCTGTTACGGTTTCCAATTAACTATCTTGTGTCAATAAAAACAGCTGTACATAGTGATGTCATACCTAAAAAACCTTTTTTTTTAGCAAAAACCTACATTGTCGAATAAAATGTGGTTTAAGTGATTCTATTACACATTTAGGCAAATAGCGCATTAATAATTTGGCGACAGCCAGTATGCCCTCCCACCTATCTGTTTAATTTCTCAGGTAGGCTTGCAAAAGCCAGCAACATTGATAAAATGAAATCATTTACTAATATTTGCCATATTATAATAACTATCATGTGCCAACGTACTGCCACCGTCCATGCAATGGTGAAACTTACACTAATGTAGATCTGAAATAATTGGATGGTAAAACTTGCCAGCAGGGCAAGAAAAGCTAGGTAAAGCAATTCAGGCCTTTGTGAAAGTAAGGAAAATCCTTGTCCTGCAAAGAAACATTAATTTTATAGTATTTTTTGTTGTTGTTGCAAGCAGTTGGCATTTAGAACTAAACGTGGAGTGGAGCTTTAAAGTAATGCGATGACATCATGTGCCCAGCATACAGTACTAGTCAAAAGTTTGGACACAGCTATTAGTTCAAGGATTTTTCTTTATTTTTACTATTTTACACATGGCAGAATAATAGTGAATACATCAAAACTATGAAATAACACATATGGAATCATGTTCTAACCAAAAAAGTGTTAAACAAATCAAAATATATTTTATATTTGAGATTCCTCAAAGTAGCCACCCTTTGCCTTTATGACAGCCTTGCACACGCTTGGCATTCTCTCAACCAGCTTCACCTGGAATGCTTTTCCAACAGTCTTGAAGGAGTTCCCACATATGCTGAGCCCCTGTTGGCTGCTTTTCCTTCACTCCATGGTCCAACTCATCCCAAACCATCTCAATTGGGTTGAGGTTGGGGGATTGTGGAGGCCTGGTCATCGGATGCAGCACTCCATCACTCTTCTTCTTGGTCTAATAGCCCTTACACAGCCTGGAAGCGTGTTGGTCATTGTCCTGTTGAAAAATAAATGATAAGCTCAAACCACTAAGCTCAAACCAGATGGGATGGCGTATCGCTGCAGAATGCTGTGGTAGCCATGGTTAAGTGTGCCTTGAATTCTAAATAAATCACTGACAGTGTAACCAGCAAAGCACCTCCACGCCACCACGCCATCACACCTCCTCCTTCATGCTTCACGGTGGGAACCAGAAATGTGGAAATCATCCGTTCACCTACTCTGCGTCTCACAGAGACAGAGTGGATGAGTCCAAAAATCTCAAATTTGGAGTCATCAGACCGAAGGACAGATTTCCACCGGTCTAAAGTCCATTGCTCATGTTTCTTGGCTCAAGCAAGTCTCTTCTTCTTATTGGTGTCCTTTAGTAGTGGTTTCTTTGCAGCAATTCAACCATGAAGACCTGATTCACACAGTTTCCTCTGAACAGTTGATGTTGAGATGTGTCTGTTACTTGAACTCTATGAAGCATTTATTTGGGCTGCAATTTCTGAGGCTCGTAACTCTAATGATATTATCCTCTGTAGCAGATGTAACTCTGAGTCTTCCATTCCTGTGCGGTCCTCATGAGAGCCAGTTTCATCATAGCGCTTGATGGTTTCTGCGACTGCACTTGAAGAAACTTTCAAAGTTCTTGAAATGCTCTGCATTGACTGACCTTCATGTCTTAAATTAACAATGGGCTGTTGTTTCTCTTTGATTATTTGAGCTGTTCTTGCCATAATATAGACGTGGGCTTTTACCAAATAGGGTTATCTTCTGTATACCAACTCTACCTTGTCACAACACAACTGATTGGCTCAAATGCATTAAGAAGAAAAGAAATTCCACAAATTAACTTTTAACAAGGCACACCTGTTAAAATTGAAATGCATTCCAGGTAACTACCTCATGAAGCTGGTTGAGAGAATGCCAAGAGTGTGCAAAAAGCTGTCATCAGGGCAAATGGAGGCTACTTTGAAGAATCTCAAATTGAAGATATATGTTGATTTGTTTAACACCTTTTTGGTTACCACATGATTCTATGTGTTATTTCATAGTTTTGATGTGTCCACTATTATTCTACAATGTAGAAAATAGTAAAAATAAAGAAAAATCCTGGAATGAGTAGGTCTGTCCAAAATTTTGACTGGTGGCAATCAGCATTTTTTTTTTTAAACACTGTTTCCATCATCATTGTAGCAATAAGGAAAGTTCAGCAAAAGATAAATACACCCCTGTCAAATGGATACAATTTTTGTCGATCTATTTCTTCCGTTTCCATTACACATAGCTTGCTTTTGTCAAATAAACTTGGGTCATTGGTTAACCTGCCTATTGTCTATCAAACATGTGGTGCACCTGACTCACTCGATAAACATATTTGTCAGGATCAATACCTCATTTCAGTCAATGCCTTTAGACCCCAAGTTACTGTCCATATTAGGACATTTTCTAAATACGGTGTCCATGTTAGGAAAGTGTCACACATCCATTAAAGATATGGACACCGTACAGGCTGGGAAACCTTTCACTGAAACACAGGCTGAGTCCAAAAGCTGGACCACAGTCTTGATGAGACCAAACCAGCCAATCATAGGCTCTGTCAGCAGAATATGGAGGATGGGTGCAGGAGGAAGGGAATAAAAATGAGGGCGAGGCTGTGTGGTGGGATTAGAGACGAGGCAGCAGAGGGAACTCTTTTTCTGGAACTCTGTTTCTTCTGCCGCGGTCCATTACAGAGGGGTGTGTTGCAGCAGCTGATGCACACTGAGTTGAGTTTCCCCGTGCAGAACTGCTGGTAGCCAGAGGAGGCGATGAGGCAGGCACCAGACGAGGCACAGGACTTGCGGTAGTGTTTTCCTGAAAAAAAGGACAGAAACATCGCCATTAGATACTGTGTGCCAAGATACTTATAACACACCTCTGAGGTAAGCTGAGCTGTACTACACTGTGGGCTTGGTTAGCCATCCATCATAGTTGCTGGAACCGGGCTGGTCGGAAAGACGTGAAAATAAAATACAGTTTGAATCAGGCAGTCTGTGTATGTCTGTGTGATTGTTTATGGAAAGCAAATCTACACCTAAAATGTGTGGTTTATTAGAGGAGTTCTAATAATTAATAAATTGTAATACAGCCATACAGTACACAGACAAGTTATTAGATCTGTTGTTAGACATTAATGTACATTTGGAAAATCGTCCATCGATCGATTTCCCAATCTCTATGTACAGTGTGTGGCATAACTAAAACATGTATCTAGGGTTCGGGCACTCCAACTAGACGGCGTGGTCAAGGTAAGGCTCTTGAGAGAGCTTCTTTACTAATTCAGTGATCCCATAGTGAATCTACAAGCTGTGTCTCCACAAAGAAAACCAATTACCAAGTAATGGAGTCAGGTAATGTATGCCCTCTTCAGTACCTTGTTACCAAACGCACAATAGCAGAAGGAGGTCCTCCTGGGTCACAGAAGATGCATTAGTCATCATTCTGAGATAAAAGTCAGTCCATGAAAATTACAATTACAAGGTGTGCACCAATAATCACCTAGATGGCTATGTATTCGTATGCCTTCGAGTTGATTCTCTTGAAGATTATTACCCGTGGCCGTGTCCATTGGTTTTGCATGAAGGTTCTCAAGGCCACCGAATTTCTGTTATGTTCAAGATATCGGGCTCTTGAGAATGATTATGTTAAGAATTTTGCAGAGTATGAATTTTCTACAGATAGTCTGCTGTAGTGTAATCATATTGTGAGAGGACATTGGGTGTGGCAGTGCTTATCATTTAGAGTGCAATGTACATGTAGACCTGTGGCATACAATACAGGGAAGACGAAAATTAGCTGAGTCTGAGAGTGATACTTACACTAAATGACCAAAAGTATGTGGACACCTGCTTGTCGAACATCTCATTCCAAAATCATGGTCATTAATATGGAGTTGGGAAGGCTTTCCACTAGATGTTGGAACATTGCTATGGGGACTTGCTTCCATTCAGTCACAAGAGCATTAGTGAGGTCGGGCTCTGATGTTGGCCGTTTAAGCCTGGCTCGCAGTCAGCGTTCCAATTCATCCCAAAGGTGTTCGACGGGGTTGAGGTCAGGGCTCTGTGCAGTCCTGTCAAGTTCTTCCACACCGTTCTCGATAAACCATTTCTGTATGGCCCCTTCTTTGTACATGGGGAGCATTGTCATGCTGAAACAGGAAAAGTCCTTCTAACAAACTATTGCCACAAAGTTGGAAGCACAGAATCGTAGCATTAAGATTTCCCTTCACTGGAACTAAGGGGCCTAGCCCAAATTATGAGAAACAGCGCATTTCCACTGCTCCAGAGTCCAATGGTGGCGAGCTTTACACAACTCCAGCGACACTTATCATTGCACATGGTGATCGTAGGCTTGTGTGCTGCTGCTCGGCCATGGAGACCCATTTCATGAAGCTCACAATGAACAGTTATTGTGCTGGCCTTACTTCCAGAGGCAGTTTGGAACTCGGTAGTAAGAGTTGCAACTGAGGACAGACTATTTTTTACGCGCTATGCGCTTCAGCACTCGGCGGTCCCATTCTGTGAGCTTGTGTAGCCTAGCACTTCACAGCTGAGCCATTGTTGCTCCTAGACGTTTCCACTTCACAATAACAGCACTTACAGTTGACCAGGGCAGCTCTAACAGGGCAGACATTTGATGAACTGACTTGTTGGAAAGGTGGTATCCTATGACGGACCACGTTGTAAGTTACTGAGCACTTCAGTAATGCCATTTTACTGCCAATGTTTGTCTACGGAGATTTTATGGCTTTGTGCTCGATTTTATACACTTGTCAGCAACAGGTGTGGCTGAAATAGCCAAATCCACTAATTTGAAGGGGTGTCTACATACTTTTGTATATACAGTATAGTGTATGTGAATAACCAGTGTCAACAGGACATGCAAAGCAAAGCATGAAATGCAGTTAAAGGGAGAGGCTTAACTCAACACGGAGAACAGTGTCATAAAGAAATTGTTTACAGGTGGTGTCCCATTAACAAAGACAATATTGTAATTCTACTTAACTCTTAACTCTTCCCAACTGGTATCAAACAATTGTGAACAGAGTAAGTATAGCCTACAACATTATGGCTTTGTGGGCTAAATGCGAGGGGATGGATATCCTGGCACGCCACAAAGACTCTGAGTGTTTGTAACACACAAAGCTTTCAGGTCGTGGAACACTGTACTTAAATGAAAGACAATAGCTTAAATGAAATGTAACTTGTCATATGCTTCATAAACAGGTGTAGACTTACTGGCCCTCCCCAACAATGCAGAGAAAGAAAATAGAGAAATAATAGAAAATGAATAACATGTAATAATAAAATTAGAAATAAATACACAATGAGTAATGATAACTTGGCACAGGGTACAAGTACCATGTCAATGTGCAGTGGTATGAGATAATTGAGGTAAATATGTAAATATAACTAAGAATAAAGTGACTAGCCAATAGGATATATAGTATAATAAACAGTAGCAGCAGCACATGTGAAGAGTCAAAAAAGTTAGTGCAAAAAGGGTCAATGCAGTCCGAATAGCTATTTGGTTAACTATTTAACTTTTTATCAGTCTCATGGCTTTGGGGGTAGAAGCTGTTCAGGGTCCTGTTGGTTCCAGACTTGGTGCACTGGTACCGCTTGCCATGCGGTAGCAGAGAGAACAGTCTATGACTTGGGTGGCTGGAGTCTTTGACAATTTCTAGGGCCCTCTTGGATGGCAGGGAGCTCGGCCCCAGCGATGTACTGGGCTGTACACATTACCCTCTATAGCGCCTTGCAGTCGGATGCCAAGCAGTTGCCATACCAAGTGGTGATGCCGCCTGTTAAGATGCTCACAGTGATGCAGTTGTAAAACTTTTTTGAGGATCTGAGGGCCCATACCAAATCTTTTTAGCCTTCTGAGGGGGAATAGGCGTTGTTGTGCCCTCTTCACAACTGTGTTGGTGTATGTGACCATGCTAGATCTTTAGTGATGTGGACACTGAGGAACTTGAAGCTCTCGACCCACTCCACCACAGCCCAGTTAATGTAAATGGGGTCGTGGTCAGCCCTCCATTCCCTGTAGTCCACGATCAGTTCCTTTGTCTTGCTGACATCGAGGGAGAGGTTGTTTTCCTGGCACCACATTGCCAGGTCTCTGACCTCCTCCCTATAGGCTGATGGTGTTGGAGTCATGCCTGGCCACGCGGTCATGGGTGAACAGGGAGTTCAGGAGGGGACTAAGCATGCACCTCTGAGGGCCCCCCGTATTGAGGGTCAGTGTTGGGGATGTGTTTTCCTTAGCTTAGTGATGAGCTTGGAGGACACAATGGTGCTGAACTGTAGTCAATGAACAGCACTCTCGCATAGGTGTTCCTCTTGTCCAGGTGGGAGAGGACATTGTGGAGTGCATTAGAGATTGTGTCATCTGTGGATCTGTTTGGGCGGTATACGAATTGGAGTGGGTCTAGGCTGTTTCAAAGCATTTCAAAGTCATTTAGACAGGTTACCTTGGCGTGCTTGGGCATGCTATGGTGCTTTGCTTGAAACATGTAGGTATTACAAACGGGGTCAGGGAGAGGTTGAAAAGGTACTTGCCAATTGGTCAGAGCATGCTCTGAGTACGCATCCTGGTAATCCGTTTGGCTCTGTAACCTTGTGAATGTTAACCTGTTTAAAGCTTACTCAAATCAGCTATGGAGAGCGTGATCATACAGTCGTCTGGAACAGCTGGTGCTTTTATGCATGGTTCAGTGTTGCTTGCCTCGAAGCGAGCATAGAAGGCATTTAGCTCGTCTGGTAGGTTTGCGTCACTGGGCAGCTTGTGGCTGGGTTTCCCTTTGTAATCAGTGATAATTTGCAAGCCCTGACACATCCGATGAGCATCAGAGCCAGTGTAGTTGGATTTACTCTTAGTCCTGTATTGATGCTTTCTTTGCCTGCTTGATGGCTCGTCTGAGGTCGTAGCATGATTTTTATAAACGTCCAGATTAGTGTTCCGCTCCTTGAAAGTGGCAGCTCTAGCCTTTAGCTCAGTGTGGAAGTTTCCTATAATCCATGGCTTCGGGTTGGGATATGTGTCATGTTCGTCATAATGATCGGACCAAGGCACAGCGTGCATAGAGTTCCTCATATTTTAATAAATCGAAACTCACCAAACAAAACAATAAAGCACAAACGAAACCCCTGCTGATGGCTCTGGACTGCAGTCCGTCGCTGGAGGCTCTGGACTGCCGACCCCTGCTGAAGGCTCTGGACCGCCGACCGTCGCTGGAGGCTCCGGACCGCCGACCGTCTCAGGAGGTTCCGGACCGCAGACCTTCTCAGGAGGTTCCGGACCGCAGACCGTCTCAGGAGGTTCCGGACCGCAGACCGTCTCAGGAGGTTCCGGACCGCAGACCGTCTCAGGAGGTTCTGGACCATAGACCGTCTCAGGATGTTCCGGACTGTAACCCATCTCAGGAGGTTTCGGAATGTAGACAGTCTCAGAAGGTTCCGGACTGTGGACCGTCGTTGGAGGTTCCGGACTGTAGACTGTCGTTGGAGGTTCCGGACTGTGGACCATCGTTGGAGGTTCCGGACTGTGGACCGTCGTTGGAGGTTCTGGACTGGGAACTGTAGCTGGCACTGGACGCACTGGGCTGTGAAGGTGCACTGGTGATACAGTGCATAGAGCCGGCGCAGGATATCCTGGACCGAGGAGACGTACTGGAGACCAGGAGCGCTGAGCCGGCACAATCCATCCTGGCTGGATGCTCCCTTTTGCACGGCAAGTGTGAGGAGCTGGCACAGAAAGCACCGGGCTGTGGATGCGCACTGGAGACACATTGTGTATCTCCGCAAAACAAGGTGCCTGACTAGTCCCACGCTCCTCACGGCGACTGTCTTGCTCCAGACGCCAAAACACCCACTATACCACCAAAACACTCACTCCCCTCAACTATCTCACAATACTCCTCGCTCAGTCTATCCCAATATTCTTCTTCACTCTCAGACTCGCCCCTCGGCTTCGCCGACCAACCCGTGTGCCCCTCCCAAATGTTTTTTTGGCGCTGCCTCTCAGGCTTCCGTCTCGGTCATGAACTTCAGAGTCGCCGTTGATCCTCCTTCGCGGCCTCTGCCTGCTTCCATGGCAGGGTCTTGTCCCCTGTCATAACTTCCTCCCATGTCCATGATGTCCTCCACTCATTTTTCTCCTGGGCCCAGGATCACTGCTCCTCCTGACCACGCTGCTTGGTCCTTTGGTGGTGGGATCTTCTGTCACGTTCGTCATAATGATTGGACGAAGATGCAGCGTGCGTAGAGTTCCACATATTTTAATAAATCGAAACTCACCAAACAAAACAATAAAGCACAAATGAAACGTGACGTTAACAGTGCTACTAGGCAACTATACATAGTCAAGATCCCACAAATCACAATTGGGAAATGGCTACCTAAATATGATCCCCAATCAGAGACAACGATAAACAGCTGTCTCTGACTGGGAACCATACCAGCCAACATAAACCATTAATCACCTAGATAACCCACCCTAGTCACTATCACACCCCAACCAACAGAGAATAAACAGCTCTCTATGGTCAGGGCGTGACAATATGTACGTATGGTCACTGTGGGAATGATGTTGTCCATGCACCTATTACTTAAGCTGGTGACTGATGTGGTAAACTCCTCAATGCCATTGGATGAATGTCGAAACATATTCCAGTCTGTGCCAACGAAACAGTCCTGGAGCTTAGCATCTTCTTCATCTGACCACTTCTGTAATGAGGGCGTTAATGGCACTTCCTGTTTGAGTATTTGCTTGGATGCAGGAATCAGGGGGATAGAGTTTTGGGGAAATGGAGGGTGAGGGAGAGCTTAGTATGCATTTCTGTGTGTGGAGTAAAGGTGATCTACATTTTGTCTCTAGTTGCACAGTTGACATGCTGGTAGAAATGGATGAGCATTTATTTGTTTGTTTGCTTATGGCCCTATACAGTTCGTTGACTGCAATCTTAATGCCAGCATCAGTTTGTGGGGATAAATAGACTGCTATGAAAAATATAGATGAAAACCCTCTTGGTAAATAGTATGGTCTACAGCTTATCATGCGGTATTCTAAATCCAGCGAACAGAACTACAAGAATTCCTTATAATATTACAGAGCGAGCACCAGCTGTTGTTAACAGACATACCCCTCTCCCTAACCATACCCCAAGCTGCTGTATGGTCTTGATGATGAATAGAAAATCAACTAGATGTATATTATCCATGTCCTTGTTCAGCCACGACTCTGAGAAACATAGGTCCTATTGATTGGATACTATTGAAGGAAGCTCATCCAGTTTAATCTCCAGTGATTTTATGTTTGCCAATAGAACGCAGGGTAGAGAGAGGACTATTTACTCTGCAAAGTAGTTTCATCAGGGTGCCAGTATGTAGGCATCTCTTACGTCACATATGTCAGAGTCAAGGCCCGCGGGCCACATCCGGCCCGCGAGAAGGTTTTTTACGGCCCCTGGGATGATCTTGATTTATTATTAGAACCGGCCCGCAGACCGCAGCAAGCCGGCAGCCCGCAGATCTTTTACACGCACCAATACTACATTTCCCACAATGCAACGGTGACGCACCGAGCAGTAGGCTGCTTCATTTCAATATTTATTGGCACAGCAGTTGTCAGCATCACAGTAAAATTAACTTTCAGATACCCATCAAAAATGGCAAAACGGAAGGTGGACACTGAGAACCGGGGGTTTCAAACAAGGTGGGAGTCGGAGTATTTGTTCACGGAGGTAGCTGGAAAACCTGTGTGTCTTCTGTGTGGAGAAAGTGTGGCGGTACTGAAAGAGTATAATCTGAGACGACATTATGAAACGAAACACGCGGACAAAAACAAGAATATGGACATGGAACAAAGGCTACAAAAGGCAGAGGAATTAAAACGAGGCCTCAAATCTCGACAGGCTCTGTTCAAAAAAGCCAAATCACAAGGCCAGGCTGCTGTCAAGGCCAGTTTTATTTTGGCAGAAGAGATCGCTAAATCAGCCCGGCCATTTACGGAGGGGGATTTCATCAAAAACTGCATGATTAAAGTTTGTGACGAAGTTTGCCCAGAAAAAAGGCAACTCTTTTTAAATGTGAGTCTGAGCAGAAACACCATTGCCGAGAGAGTAGACCAGTTGTCCATCAATCTAAAAGAGCAGCTTGTGAAAAAGGGAAAAGATTTCATTGCATATTCCTTGGCTGTGGATGAGAGCACCGACATTTCTGACATTGCCCAGTTGTCAATTTTCATCCGCGGAGTGGACTCCAGCCTAAGCGTGACAGAGGAGTTTTTGGCTTTACGTCCTATGCATGGCACAACTACGGGGCATGATTTGTATGAAGAGGTGTCAAGATGTGTAAATGAGATGGAGCTGCCTTGGGAAAAACTCGTGGGTTTGACAACCGACGGAGCACCTGCGATGTGTGGACACAGGAGCGGACTGGTGGCGAAGATACGGGAAAAGATGCAAGAGGAAAACGCGACAGGTGAGCTGACAGCTTATCATTGTATCATACACCAGGAAGCGTTGTGCGGTAAAGCCTTGAAAATGGAGCATGTAATGAGCATCATCACGCGCACAGTTAACTTTATCAGAGCCAAAGGTTTGAATCACCGCCAGTTCAAGGCATTTCTGACGGAGTTAGAAACGGAGCATGGTGATTTGCCTTATCACACAGAGGTGCGATGGCTAAGCCAGGGAAAGGTGCTTCAAAGATGTTTCGAGCTTCGTGAGGAGATTTGTCTGTTCTTGGACAGCAAAGGGAAAGACACAACACAACTCCGAGACGAAATGTTTCTGTGTGAAATGGCTTTTCTGTGTGACATTACGAGTCATCTGAATGCAATGAACTTGCAGCTGCAGGGTCGGGATCGTGTCATCTCTGATATGTACAGTACAGTGAAGGCATTTAAAACCAAGTTGAGTGGATGATAGAAAATTGCTATTATTGTTTTTTTCTTTGAAGTAAATTTAGCCCACTTTTGCTAAAATAGAAAATATAGGCTACTGATGGTGCCTTGAATACCGGTTTCTTTCATTTAATGTTCATGTTATGGGGATTTTTATATAAAGGAAATTTGTCTTTTGTGTCTGTTGAAAATTAAAGATTACTGACAGAGCCATAAGAAAATATTGCTTTATTTATCTGATCATATTGGAATATATTTGTTAGGTTTTCAGTAGGTTCAATTAGGTTCACTAGACTATATGCGTCATTTAAAAAAATTTCAATGAACATTCGAACAGTCTGGCCCTCGGCTTGTAGCTAAATTTTTTATTTGGCCCTCCGTCCATTTGACTTTGACACCCCTGTCTTACGTTGTCTTTTCCTTTTCCAAGTCTTTGGGATTTAGGCCTGGTCCGGGGTGTGCAGTATGTCCAGCACTGCCAACTCATTGAAGTATGAATCTTCATCCAAATCGAGGTTAGTGATCTCTGTTCTGATGTCCAGAAACTCTTTTCGGTCATAGAAAATGATGGCCGGAAACATTATGTACAAAATAAGTTAAGATCAGACAAAAATAGCAGAATTGGTCAGGAGCCTGTAAAACGGCAGCTATCCCATTGCAGTGCCATTCTGAGTACCAAGTAAACTTAATTATCACATCTGATGTTTACAATTTGTCTTGTAAGAGGCAACAATAGATATTTACATATAGTCATTTTTGTCATTTAGCAGACGCTCTTTAAAAAAAAAGATACATATTTTACCCCCCGATTTCATGGTATCCAATTGGTAGTAGTTACAGTCTTGTCTCATCGCTGCAACTCCCGTACGGACTCGGGAGAGGCGAAGGTCGAGAGCCATGCATCCTCCGAAACACAACCTAACCTAGCCAACAACCCAACCCAACAAACCTAAAGGTTTGTAATGTGCAAAAGTGCAATGTAAGTTTCAAAATAGTGAAATAACATTGTTAATTAAATGTGTCATGAGTTTGATGATTTTGTAACGTTTATTGACCGAATTGGAAAACATGTTGAGATTGTGCCAGGGCTTAGCTATCTAGATTTGTCATCCATGGGTTAACACTAGCTAGCTTTTACCACCCTCCCTTACAAAGATGTAACATTGTAGCTAGTACAATAAAAAATATCATGTTTTTTGATCACTACCATGGCTGGTAGTGACGAAAAAAACATATTTATTTCAATGTACTAGCTACCATGGTACACACATCAGGATAGCCGTGAGTTGGGGCGGAGTGAGGAATTTTAGCCGAGGTCAGGTCAGATGAAGTGAGAAAGAACATGCATCACTAAAGTCCTGTCCAATAACAGAGATGTATTGGCTGTCCAAATGTGCAAGGAGGAGACTTAGCATGGGAAGAAGGTTTAAATATCAGTACTTGTGTGAATGTCTTACTCTGTTCAACTGTCTCACCCATTGGGTGAATAAACTTGATTTGAGCATTACTAGTCATCCACGAGTTTTTACTCTTTATTTAGAACCTAACACTCTCACTGTAGCAAGAAACTAACTATAACTTGTTTTAGCTACATATAGCAAGTTTATAGTACATTTTTTGTCAAATTGAATGGGAAGAACACAACAGAAAGACAACAGAATATGGAATATCCGAGCCTCACAGAACACGGCAGGCATGCCAGCTACGACGAGAGCCAGAGCAGCATGGATACACAAGATGCCACTAGCTCAAGCAAGAGAAAGAACAAGACGGACCAGGATGAGATCTTTGCAACCTCTTTACCTCGAACCCCAATTAAAAATATAGTGGATAAAAAAGTGAAAGAGGACATTTCCATGTCTGAACTTTTCTTTGCAATCCAGACACTGACTACAAAACAAGACGCTACATTCTCCAAAGTGTCCATCATAGAGGTGGCTAGCAAAGAAACATCAAAGAAGATTGATCATTTGTCAGAGACTGTCTGTCAGCTTCACAAAGTTGTGAGCGAGAACAAGGAAAATATAGCATTCCTAGAGAACGAGCTGAAGAGACTGTAATCGCAAAATAATGAGCTGCGTGAGAATGTAGATGAACTTCAACAGTACTCTCGCAGGTGGAATCTGAAAATCCAAGGTGTAATAGAAGTAGAGAGAGAGGACATTAGGGAATCAGTCATCAATATCCTGGGAAAGGTGGCTCCGTGCATCGAAGACAAGCAAAGAGACGTGATTGACGTGGTACATCAACTTGGGAAACGAAGATCTGATGGAGCCCCTCGCAATGTCATCCTACGCTTCACTAATCGCCACTATAGGGACATCGTCTGGAAAATGGCTAAGGGGAACAAGTTTCTGGATGAGAAGAAGCTTAGGATCAAAGAGGCTCTGATGCCGCAGGATCAGACAGCCACGGAGAAACTGTGGCCGCTTATACATAAAGCACGACAAGAGGGAAAGAAGGCAGGGTTCAAGGGCTGTCACGCGTTCATCGAAGGAAGAAAGATTACTGGTTAACTCTGATGACATGAACCACAATTGTGAGTACTGCCAAGAGTGTATTTACTGTACTGTCACAAGTACATTTACCGTTTGACTACAATTTATGAACACTTGCCAACCAATTTTTTTTTTAAAGTGATTTGTTATACTGTTAACTACCGCTACCTCAACTGAGCGTAGTTTTCTGTCGGAGTAACCCTCTCAAGGTTTACTGTTTGTTTATTCTTCACATTACTACATATGTTGGTCCAGTTTGTGTCTCTTTATGTTGTAATGCAGGAATTTGTCGTCAACTCACTCAATATCGTTATCCTAAATTCTAGGGGTTTGAGAGATCTTACAAAAAGGAAAGCCTTACTTTTATATTGTAAACGCATCAACGGATATTTTGTCTTTCTTCAGGAAACTCATTAGTGTGAAAGTGACTTGCAGTTTTGGAAGTCACACTGGGGAGACATGGCCTATTTCAGTCACAGATCAAACAGTTCGGCTGGTGTTTTGACGCTAATCCACAAGTTTAAAGGCGATATTCTAGAATCCACATCTTCACAGGATGGCAGATGGGTCATAGTAACTGTTAAACTCGTCATCTTTAATGAGTATGGACATAACTTGCATGCTCTAAATAAGACCCCTTTTGCCCAATTTACCAGAATTTTCCAGGATATACTGTAACACCGGGTGAGTGAAATGAGTGAGGAGTCAGATGCAGAGAGCGAAATGAACGGGAAAACGCTTTAATGTGCCCATCGAATCAATTGATCACGAACAGCGAGCGGCACGTACCTACGACCCTGTGTCCACTCGATGTCCGTGTCCACCTCTCATACTACCGGTGCTACCAGCTTGGCAGCCAGAATCATGGGAGTAGGATCGATGGACCGGTCATCAGTGTCGTATAGGCGGGACAGGAGTAGACGCAGCCCCTCCTAGCTCCGTCGGGATTGGAGCTAGGGGGTGCAGGTGGTTGAACTGACAGGACCCTTTCAGAAGATCCGCGAGCAGCCAGCAGATGGTCTAGCCGGATAGACATGTCGATCAGCTCATCCAAGCTGAGCGTAGTGTCTCGACAAGCCAGCTCCCTGTGGACGTCCTCTCTTAGGCTACACCTATAATGGTCTATCAGGGCCCTGTCGTTCAACCCAACTCCAGCGGCCAAAGTCCGGAAATCCAACGCAAAGTCCTGCGCGCTCCTCGTCCCCTGCCGGAGATCGAACAACCTCTCACCCGCCGCTCGGCCCTCCGGAGGATGATCAAACACAGCCCGGAAACGGCGGATGAACTCCAGGTAGTGGCCCCTCGCTGAGTCGGGTCCGTTCCAAACGGTGTTGGCCCACTCCAGGGCCCTACCCGTCAGGCAGGATACGAGGACACTCACGCTCTCCTCGTCCGAGGGAGCAGGCCGAATGGTGGCCAGGTAGAGCTCTAGTTGTAGCAGAAATCCCTGGCACCCTGCCGCCATTCCATCGTACTACCTCGGAGGCGTGATGAGCAGAGCGCTGGCACCGGATCCCACTGGAGGAGATGGTAGTTGGTAGGAGGGTAGGTGGGGAACGTAAGTTGGTGGTTGAAGATATCCCTCTAGTGGTGTGGGGGCTGTGCTTTGGCAAAGTGGGTGGGGTTATATCCTTCCTGTTTGGCCCTGTCCGGGGGTGTCCTCGGATGGGACCACAGTGTCTCCTGACCTCTCCTGTCTCAGCCTCCAGTATTTATGCTGCAGTAGTTTATGTGTCGGGGGGCTAGGGTCAGTTTGTTATATCTGGAGTACTTCTCCTGTCCTATTCGGTGTCCTGTGTGAATCTAAGTGTGCGTTCTCTAATTCTCTCCTTCTCTCTTTCTTTCTCTCTCTTGGAGGACCTGAGCCCTAGGACCATGCCCCAGGACTACTTGACATGATGACTCCTTTCTGTCCCCAGTCCACCTGGCCGTGCTGCTGCTCCAGTTTCAACTGTTCTGCCTTATTATTATTCGACCATGCTGGTCATTTATGAACATTTTAACATCTTGGCCATGTTCTGTTATAATCTCCACCCGGCACAGCCAGAAGAGGACTGGCCACCCCACATAGCCTGGTTTCTCTCTAGGTTTCTTCCTAGGTTTTGGCCTTTATAGGGAGTTTTTCCTAGCCACCGTGCTTCTACACCTGCATTGCTTGCTGTTTGGGGTTTTAGGCTGGGTTTCTGTACAGCACTTTGAGATATCAACTGATGTACGAAGGGCTATATAAATACATTTGATTTGATTTGATTTGGGTAGTAGGGAGACCACTCCTCTCCCAATGATCCATCCTCTCCATCATTTGATCTATTTCTGATCCGATGCGATGGAGGATGGACGTATGATGAAGGACTCTCTCCTCCATCGTGCGGAGAGGGGTGGTCGCTGCTCCTGCTGACTCCATCTGGTGGTGCGGGCTTCTGTAACGCCGGGTGAGTGAAATGAGTGAGGAGTCAGATGCAGAGAGCGAAATGAATGGGAAAACGCTTTAATGTCCTTCAAATCGTAACAGGTCCAAAACATGGGTGAATGCCCAAAACACTGGCGCTAAACCAACCCAAAACCTAGACACACACTGGACAGCGAAAAACCCACAACCAAAACACGATACATCACCAAACGTAACAACCAACAAGCCCGCACAAACACCAGCGGGCAAAATGAACGGCAACAAGGAACAGGTGAAAACAATTAGACAAAAACAAACGAAAAGGAAAAAGGAAAAAGGGATCGGTGGCAGCTAATAGACCGGCGACGACTTCCGCCGAGCGCCACCCGAGCAGGAAGGGGAGCCACCTTCGGTGGTATTCATGACATATACGTAACAAATACTCAGAGTCTTTTCTAATTCTCTCAGGAGATTGTAACAATATCTGCTGATAATCTTCCTCCTAGAATGATAGCAAAATAGCAATATCATTATAACATTATGCAAGGATTTCTCTGTTGATGATGCCTGGCATTATTTCAATCTGGATGCAAAGGGTTATACCTGAACCTTATTCTTAATTTCCCCCTTTATGTTACAGTTTGTTATGGATGTAAATCATCAGCTGACTCCCTTTTCGGATCATCATTTGATTTCCCTGAATTTACAAGCTACTAAAAAATCTAAAGGTATTTGAGGATATTGGAAATGAAACAACATACTTCTTAAAGTTCCTATTTTCATTGGAAACATCAAATCGTTAGCCAAAGATATTTTTAGCAAGAAAAGATGGGGATTCTTCAAATATGAAGGTCAGAGCTGTAGCCATTGAGTTGAAGCACCTGAAGAACCTTAGAGAAAAAGATTTGATGAGCAAGCTTGACAGTTTTCTGAAGAAAGATAATCTATCTCAAGAAGAAGAGTCTGTATTTAGAATTAGAACAGCTTTACATGGATCTGGCAAAGGGTGCCTTTGTCAGATCAAGAGCAAAATTGATTGAAAAGGGGGAAAGAAACACCAGTTATTTTTTTGCACTTGAAAGGAGAAACTACAAAAGAAAATCTATAACGGCACTCAAAATGAATGATGTATTATGCAAAGATCCCATTACAATATCAACATTTGGTAATTCCTTTTATGAAAACCTTTACAACTCACAATTTCAGGAAGATGCTTGTGAAAGCTACATTTGCCACATTCAGAATTATGTCCCTGTAATTGAGGAAATTAGAGACTCTGAATTCAATGAAAAAAGGGAAATCACTTGGCCCTGATGGCCTGTCTATAGGTAGTTTTGGGAGTTACTATAATACCCTATTATTAGTATGTTTCAAGATTGCATTGAAAATAGTTATGTGATACTAAACCTTAATAAATCCAAAATATTCAGTATCAACAGAAGTGTACAACAGGGATGCCCAGTTTCACCCTTTTTATTAATTTTGGTAGTGGAACTTCTATCTCTAGATATTCTGAATAATGCAAATGTGCATGGCTTACCATCTTTAACTTCTTGGTGACAGTGTGCAGTATTTTCACGTCCGGATGAAATGCATGCCCAAATTCAACTGCCTGCTACTCATCCCCAGAAGATAAGATATGCATATTATTAGAGGATGTGGATAGAAAACACTCTGAAGTTTCTAAAACTGAACTTATTTAGCAGGCGAAACCCCGAGGACAAACCATTTAGATTTTTTTTTTGAGGTCACTCTCTTCTCAATGCGTTTTCATTGGGAATCCAGATTTCTAAGGGACATTCTTGCAGTTCCCATCGCTTCCACTAGATGTCACCAATCGTTAGAAATTGGTTGAGTTTTTTCCTTTGTGTAATGCACTGTTCAGAACGAGGGTACCTTCAAGTGTACTGTTAGATAGAGGCGCATGACCAGAAAGCTAGCTACAGTTGGTTTTCCTCCTGTATTGAACACAGATCACCCCGTCTTCAATTGTATCTATTATTTACGTTAAAAATACCTAAAGTTGTCTTACAAAAGTAGTTTGAAATGTTTTGGCAAAGTTTACAGGTAACTTTTGAGATATTTTGTAGTCACATTGCGCAAGTTGGAACCGGTGTTTTTCTGGAACAAACCGCCAAATAAATGGACAGCACATCGATGACTTGTCGACTGACAGCCAGTCTGTAAGCCAGAAAAGAGTCAACTCTGCCATGCGGCTCAATGTAATGGCTGACATTCAAAAGAGACAAGTCCCATTTCGCCGATGCTCCTCATGTCAAAGTGAAGAAATTCAATGAAGAGCGGGTAAACAGCGGCAGTAAATATGACTCTCTAATGGTAACTTTAGCCAACGTTAGCTTCTATGCCCTTTTCTCTGCAATTTCGTCACATCCAATCATGAACTTGTCTCATCGCTGCAACTCATCGCTGCAACTCTCCAACAGGCTCTCATTCACAGACTCTCAATCAACTGACTCTGACTCACTGACTAGGCAGGCTAGCGCGAAAGCCACTCTACAGTAGAGTGAGAGCGCATGAAGCAACCACTAAAGTGAGCGGCTGCCAATTAATTACTTAAAAATCATACAATGTGATTTTCTGGATTTTTGTTTTAGATTCCGTCTCTCACAGTTGAAGTGTATCTATGATAAAAATTACAGACCTCTACATGCCTTGTAAGTTGGAAAACCTGCAAAATCGGCAACGTATCAAATACTTGTTCTCCCCACTGTATATGATGAACAGAGAGTAGCAGAAGTGTAAAAAGAGGGGTTGGAGGGTGGTGGGACACAATGCAGATAGCCCGGTTAGCCAATGTGCCGGAGCACTGGTTGGTCGGTCCAATTTAGGTAGTATATACATGAATGTTTAATTCAAGTGACTATGCATATAAGATAAACAGAGAGTAGCAGCAGCTTAAAAGGTGGAGGAATTCACTACCCACAGAGTTTGGACACATGACTGTAAGTCGCTTTGGATAAAAGCGTCTGCTAAATGGCATATATTATTATTATTATTACACTACGGATGCAACATGGTTCAATGTGCCAATAAATTAGCACAATCTGTGGTATAACTACATTTGGTCCACCATCCTAATCCATGTCCGCTATTGTGTAATAATTGCAACCCTATTATCAAGTCATTACATAGTAATACCTATGTAACTACTATGTTGCTACCACAGTTAATACTGTGTAGTTACATAGTAATAAGGGCAACTTAATGTAAAGCATAACCAGGGCATTTTATTCAAAAAACACGTTTTCATTTCCTGTCATTCCACGATTCATATAGTCTCAAAATAGCATTCGTTTGTACCAGGGATTGGAAAAATATTTTTTTTTTCCAATCGCTCCGTTCTGCGCAGAACCCCTATTTATTTATTTCCGTTCCAGTGTACCGACCAGCGCAGAGTGGCGCAGCGGTCTAAGGCACTGCATCTCAGTGCTTGAGGCGTCACTACAGACACCCTGGTTCGAATCCAGGCTGTATCACAACCGGCCGTGATAGGGCGGTGCACAATTGGCCCACCGTTGTCTGGGTTTGGCAGGTGTAGGCCGCCATTGTAAATAAGAATTTGACTTGCCTAGTTAAATAAAGGTTAAATAAATAAAAGTTCTGAACCGTTCGCAGCCCCCAAAAAATAAAGGTTCATATAGTTTTCATTCATTTTTTACCCTGTTAAATAAACATAGTTTTTACATATAGCTCAATCATTCACTCCACCAATTGGTTTGGATAGAGTAGCTTGCTGTGGAACATGTATGATAGTTGTTTACATGTTTGATGGACAGATAAGTGCAGGTGCAAGATGCAACTGAAATGTTACAGTTGGAGAGAGCTTATCCCAGACGGGTATCAGATAATCTTCCCCCTTGAATAGAAAGTAACTTTTTTTTGAAAAACGTAGAAAAAATAGACTTGACTTATTTCACACCATGTATTCAGCGCACATCACCGAGAGCATTCCTGTGGAACTTA
Source organism: Oncorhynchus gorbuscha (assembly GCF_021184085.1). NCBI lineage: Eukaryota > Metazoa > Chordata > Actinopteri > Salmoniformes > Salmonidae > Oncorhynchus > Oncorhynchus gorbuscha. The sequence goes on along the minus strand of NC_060181.1, from coordinate 53,739,013 downwards.
GTGGGGACATGCTTCTGACATCAATTCTGCCAAAAGCAGTACCAAGTGCGTGAATTTCTAACATTTCGTTTCAATTAAACTCTGAAGCCCTTGTCGATATGATTGTCACTCTTACACCAATCACAGTTAATTCTGTCATACACACAGACTCCATTTTCCACATTACAATACATTAGAAAAGACAGACATTCACAATAAACACTGCTTCTGCCAAAGTCACAAATATTATATTTATATTATATTATATATCGCTACTATGACATCTAATTGAAAATGAATGGTATTTAATTAAATTATTTTTCTTTCTTATGGTTTAACTAAAATGTAGTATTGTGTGTCATCAACATGTACAGTGTCTGTCTTATGTAAGCATTTCAATGTATAGGCAATTACTTCAGATTGCAAGTAAGTGGTTAGGAACTGGTGATTTGCACAAAATGAGCTTTGAGTTGTTCCTAATCTAACTCAAGGAAAACAGTCATGACTCAAAATACAGTCATCATAACTCAAATCTAATTTTGTACACAACCATTCAGAAAACAACAAAATGTGCACCTACAAAAGTCTTCACATCTGTGTAAGTAAAGCCCAATAGACTTCATTCATGACTGAACGTCAAAGTATAAATACTACCGGTGCTAGCGAACCTTTGAGCCTAGTGTCAAACAAATGTTGGCGCTGAGTTAGTGCTCAGCTGACACCTCGTCTCAGAAGGCCCCTCTAGCATCCCTATTAGTGTACCATTCCAACCATGGAGTTGACACTGTCACTGTGGCTCTCCAATATAAAAGTGGAAACTGAGGTGGTGACATATGTCATTCCATTTAAAATTCTTTGTACACAAATTTGTCATCACAGTGGCATCCTACGCTGGTAAACATGGCAGTGTTTGAAAAGCTCGGAGGGGGGGGGGATAAGAAAGCCTCGGATGAGTAGTCCATGACAGCATAGCAAACAGAGAAGTATCAAACTGTAGTTTGTTTTCTATTGTCAGGCTACGAAAGTGAAACATTCAATAACCATTCAAACTTTCACCTTGTTTGTGTATGACGTTCTGTACCTAATGTTCCATAATTGGTAGCTCATGTGAGATCATAGAAATATGCATAATGACATCATTTTAAGCTAATTCGCTAATATGGATGAATGCATCTTGAAATTTGCATGCGATTCCTGAGGCACTCTGCAGTCATTTAGATTAAAGTGACAGTGCCACTACACCCTTTATGTATTAGGCAGTATGATTGTATTCCATACCAGCAACAAGGGTGCTGTAATTTAAAAAGCGTGAGCCGAGTAAGTCTTGCCAATATCATTATAACAAATCTTAGATCACCAGGTAATGGTGAAACACTCATTCATATTGCATGAATGACCATAAAGATTCCAGACACAATCGTGTTTTTGACCAGTTTTCCGCTAGAGGGATTTAATTTCAATTTCAGAGTGGAACTCCAAAGAGTCTGCAGCACTACCCGGTCTAAATTATCGTGTTGAGGTATTTTGTGGGAAAAGAGAGTAAAAAAATGTACCATGTACTCCCAAACACTAATGAGAAATGATATGGTTGGCTGCACGGACAGCCGCGAGTGGACCTTCGTGTGGATCGGTGGGATTTCACTTTTAAATGTGGGTTTTTCTGTGCCATACAGGCAGAAACGCAGACAAACCAACCGAGTGGCCTTGGCAAACTGGACAGAAAAAGAATCATGTGGTTAGAACCTCTACTGTGGTTTCAATAATGGCACTGCGGTGTATTTCAACACAAACAATAATGTCATAGTTACAATAGTTGTAATCTCTGGGTGGCTGAGACTAGGCAGGGCAAATAAATAAATCGCAGCACATTATTGGCCTCATTCAGCACTTTTTAATCCATTTAAGTACAATACCATTGGAAATTAGTGTTGAAAGTTTCATTTATATTCCTAAAACTTAAGTGTAAAATGATGCTGTTACTGCTTCCTGTTGATAAATAGCCCAATGTCAAAGCACAGCTTTAACATTTCCAAATGAATAACCAATATGCAGAAACAGTTTGTGATATATTGAAAACCTAACCATAAAATGTACTATCTACACATACATGTGCAACAATACTTATCATATTACTTTTATTTTTTTAAACATCACATTTTAATCTGCACACGCACCAAAAACCGTGGTGTTTTGAAAAGTGGCAATACATCACTGATATCGTTTAGGGGGAAATCAGCTGGTGTGCTGTTGAAACAAAATAATGGTTAGAGAACAACCTGCAGAAGACAGTCAGCTACATTTAGGAGTGAGGCATTGTGATTTGGGGGTCGCCAAAACGGAAAGAGAAACACAACACTTATTTGTCAATCAATCATATCGATATCACGTTGAAATTCAACAGTGACAACAGTTGGCTGCTATTTAAGTGATAGTTAGACTGTAAAATCCATGTATTGGTGTTTGGCCAGCTAACTACTATAGAGACCGCCCTGTATTTCCCATGCAACTTCATTAACTCAGAGTTCTAAGACCTGCTCACCCCAGCATGTAACAAAATCAAGGGTACAAAACCAAATGTATTGTTCTGTTTTAAGCAATCAAGCTTATGCCATCGTGATGACTATAAACTTTTATACTAACGTCACCAATCTGCGGTAAAGAAGGATGTGTAATTCCATTACATTTTATGGGGTGAAAATGCAAGGTTGTGTAAGTTAGTAACACAAACTGTCCACATTCAGGAAATGATCACAATATACAATAATTTAATATGGGAAAAGTATTCAACATGTAAATTTAAGATGATAGTAAATGTTGCCCACTCAAAATATATTGCAACTGTTTTGAACTAATTTAACCATTTAGAGAGTAAAAATTTCTGTCAAACACTATTTAACCGGGTGCTTTTAGACAAGAGCCTCCATAATGTATGTGCAGCATCCTGAACGTTTGACGTCCCTACTGAGACATCCTTTGAGAGATATCCTTGAAGGACCACTCTGTGTAAATACGTATCTTCTGATGAAGGCTATATTTTACACTTTCAACAGTTTACTATACGTTTTATAATGTATCAAACACAACAAAGCATTGGAATTAAATGCTATTAATTATATTATATTATCAATATAAATCTGTCATCAAGATATTTATTTTAAATATATATATATATTTCACCTTTATTTAACCAGGTAGGCAAGTTGAGAACAAGTTCTCATTTACAATTGCGACCTGGCCAAGATAAAGCAAAGCAGTTCGACACATACAACAACACAAAGTTACACATGGAGTAAAACAAGCATACATTCAATAATACAGTAGGAAAATAAGTCTATATACAATGTGAGCAAATGAGGTGAGATAAGGGCGGTAAAGGCAAAAAAAGGCCATGGTGGCGAAGTAAATACAATATAGCAGGTAAAACACTGGAATGGTAGATTGCAGTGGAAGAATGTGCAAGGTAGAGATAGAAATAATGGTGTGCAAAGGAGCAAAATAAATAAATAAAGTTGTTTGGGCTAAATTATAGACGGGCTATGTACAGGTGCAGTAATCTGTGAGCTGCTCTGACAGCTGGTGCTTAAAGCTAGTGAGGGAGATAAGTGTTTCCAGTTTCAGAGATTTTTGTAGTTAGTTCCAGTCATTGGCAGCATAGAACTGGAAGGAGATGCGGACAAAGGAAGAAATGGTTTCGGGGGTGACCAGAGAGATATACCTGCTGGAGCGTGTTCTACATATGGGTGCTGCTATGGTAACCAGCGAGCTGAGATAAGGCGGGACTTTAACTAGCAGGGTCTTGTAGATGACCTGGAGCCAGTGGGTTTGGCGATAAGTATGAGGCGAGGGGCAGCAAACGAGAGCACACAGGTCGCAGTGGTGGGTAGTATATGGGGCTTTGACAAAACGGATGGCACTGTGATAGACTACATCCAATTTATTGAGTAGGGTATTGGAGGCTATTTTGTAAATGACATCGCCGAAGTCGAGGATCGGTAGGATGGTCAGTTTTACGAGAGTATGTTTGGCAGCATGAGTGAAGGATGCTTTGTTGCAAAATAGGAAGCAAATTCTAGATATAACTATGGATTGGAGATATTTGATGTGAGTCTGGAAGGTGAGTTTACAGTCTAACCAGACTAGGTATTTGTAGTTGTCCACATATTCTAAGTCAGAAGTCAGAAGCGTCCAGAGTAGTGAAGTTGGACGTGCAGGCAGCAATCATTTGAAGAGCATGCATTTTGTTTTGGGGTGCATGTATGTAAGAGCAATTGCAGGCCACGGAAGGAGAGTTGTATGGCATTGAAGCTCGTCTGGAGAGTTGTTAACACAGTGTCCAAAGAGGGACATAAGTATACAGAATGGTGTCATCTGCGTAAAGGTGGATCAGAGACTCACCAGCAGCAAGAGCGACATCATTGATGTATACTGTATACTGTATACTGGAATAATTGAACCCTGTGGCAACCCCATAGAGACTGCCAGAGTCCCGGACACCTGTTGTCCCCTCTGATTTGACACACTGAACTCTATCAGAGAAGTAGTTGGTGAACCAGGCGAGGCAATCATTTGAGAAACCAAGGCTGTTGAGTCTGCCAATGAGGATGTGGTGATTGAAAGCCTTGGCCAGGTCAATGAATACGGCTGCACAGTATTGTTTCTTATCGATGGCGGTTAAGATATCGTTTAGGACCTTGAGCGTTACTGAGGTGCACCCATGACCAGCTCTGAAACCAGATTGAATAGCGGAGAAGGTATGGTGGGATTCGAAGTGGTCGGTAATCTGTTTGTTGACATTTCTTTCGAAGACCTTAGAAAGGCAGGGTAGGATAGATATAGGTCTGTAGCAGTTTGGGTCAAGAGTGTCACCCCCCCTTTGAAGAGGAGGATGATCGCAGTTGCTCTCCAATCTTTGGGAATTTCAGATGACACGAAAGAGAGGTTGAACAAACTAGTAATAAGGTTGGCAAAAATTTTGGCAGCTGTTTTCTGTGTGTGTGTTCTTATTCTCCATGGACTTTACAGTGTCCCAGAACTTTTTTGAGTTTGTGTTGCAAGAAGCAAATTTCTGCTTGAAAAAGCTAGCCTTGACTTTTCTAACTGCCTGTATATATTGGTTTCTAGCTTCCTTGAAAAGTTGCATATTACGGGGGCTGTTCGATGCTAATGCAGAACGACATAGGATGTTTTTGTGTTGGTTAAGGGCAGTCAGGTCTGGAGAGAACCAGGGCTATATCTGTTCCTGGTTCTACATTTCTTGAATGGGGCTGTCACGGCTTTCTCGTGTTGAAGGAGAGGCGGACCAAAACGCAGCATTGTTATTTAGATACATCTTTAATAAGGATGAAAATACAACAATATAGAAAAACAAGAACCGTGAAAAAACGAAAACAGCCCTATCTGGTGTAACAAACACAAAGACAGGAACAATCATCCACAAAACCCAACACAAAACAGGCTACCTAAATATGGCTCCCAATCAGAGACAATGACTAACACCTGCCTCTGATTGAGAACCATTGTCCACCCCATTGTCCGCTTCCGTGGCCTCCTAACCACAGCGACCCTTCTAAATGAACCCACTGGAAAGAGGGGCAGCTCGGGACAGAGGGGCAGCTCGGGACAGAGGGGCAGCTCGGGCGCCTCTGGGCTGAGGGGTTCTGGCACCTCTGGGCTGAGGGGCTCTGGCGCCTCTGGGCTGAGGGGCTCTGGCAGATCCTGGCTGACTGGCAGCACTGGTGGCTCCTGGCTGACTGGCGGCACTGGCGGCTCCTGGCTGACTGGCGGCACTGGTGGCTCCTTGCAGACTGGCGGCACTGGCGGCTCCTTGCAGACTGGCAGCACTGGCGGCTCCTTGCAGACTGGCGGCGCTGGGCAGACTGGCGGCTCAGGCGGCGCTGGGCAGACTGGCGGCTCAGGCGGCGCTGGGCAGACTGGCGGCTCAGGCGCCGCTGGGCAGACTGGCGGCTCAGGCGGCGCTGGGCAGACTGGCGGCTCAGGCAGCGCTGGACAGGCGGGAGCACATGTAAGGATGAGACGGAGAGACAGCATCGTGCGGGGGGCTGCCACCGGAGGGCTGGTGCGTGGAGGTGGTACTGGATAGACCGGACCGTGCAGGCACACTGGAGCTCTTGAGCACCGAGCCTGCGCCACCTTACCTGGTTGAATGCTCCCGGTCGCCCTGCCAGTGCGGTGAGGTGGAATATCCCGCACTGGGCTATGCAGGCGAACCGGGGACACCATGCGCAAGGCTGGTGCCATGTAAGCCGGCCCAAGGAGACGCACTGGAGACCAGATGCGTAGAGCTGGCTTCATGGCACTTGGCTCGATGCCCACTCTAGCCCGGCCGATACACGGAGCTGGTATGTACCATTGAAAGTCCTGGGGCCATTGAAAGTCCTGAGGAGAGTGAACGAGGTATGTTATAGGTTACAGCTTCCTCCTGATTACCGCATTAACCCCTCGTTCCATGTGTCTCTTCTCTGGCCGGTGGTGGCTGGTCCGCTCCCGGAAGCTGAGGTGCGGGAGGTTCCTCCACCCCCTCGATGTCTCTGTTCAATCCATCCTGGATTCGAGACATCGGGCGAGGGGCTTCCAATACCTCATGGACTGGGAGAGGTATGGTCTGGAGGAGAGATGCTGGGTTCCGGAGGAGGATGTGTTGACCCTTCTATGCTGCGGGATTTCCACCGTCTCTGTCCGGATCGCCATGCGCCTCATGAGACAAGATAGTAGCTACTACAACAATTGGATACCATGAAATTGGGGAGAAAAAGGGGTACAATAAAAATATATATATTAAAAAAGTAGATAAGTCACAGACACACACCAGGTAAGGCACACCATAAAACATGTATATGAAACAGTCGTAATTTATGTTACTGCTGTTTACCATGTAGATTGAATAATATTTTATGAAGGTGTTGACATGCTCATGTGTCATGTTACTTTAACTGTATGTGGATGAGGCCATGGTTAAATTGACCATATCAAAAGTCATTCATGGACCACATAAATAAACCTTGTAGCCTGCAGTTCCGAATGGTTGTCAGGAATGATTTCAATGTAACTATATTTAGTATTGTTGTACACTTCATTAACATGTACATTTTTATGCCATTTGGCAGATGCTCTTACCCAAAGCAACTTAGATGAGCAATTAGGGTTAAGTGCTTTGCTCAAGGGCACATCAACATATTTTTCACCTAGTCTGCTCTAGGATTTGAACCAGCGACCTTTCGGTTACTGGCCCAACGCTCTGCTAGGGTACCTGCTAGGGTACCTGGTGCCTGTCCAAAAAATCTATAAATGTCCCACTAGATGAGCATTCTGTGTGGAACCACAACTAACAATATGCCCATTCTGACAGAGCAGCATCCATCAATATTATGTTCATTGCATGATTTCCAATTCTATGCCACTGTATTTTTGTTTGTATTATTACACTGAATTATTTACCATCTATTGTAAGATGACTGCCAACATAATGACGGGTAGCGATTATATATTCTTAATGACAGCCTCTACACAAGGGAGAGGCAATTTCTCAGCAACTGGAGTCCTCAAGTAGGCCACGATGGTTTGGTTGAAGCACTCCACAAAAGAACAAGCAGCCATTGAAATGAACTGCAACCAAGCAGAGACAAGCAATCATAATCATCCCAGCCAGGGGAGTGTGGGAAAGCAGAGCACTCTAGCCAAGTGAAACCGCAACACACCCTGTCATTTCTCAAGAAATAATCTGAGGGGGATGATGATGAGGGAGGGAGGGAGTAGGCGATTCTGTCCCTCAGAGCATGGCTGAATAATGGCCATCATTTAAATGTGAACTGTAGATTTGTTTTCTCAGATGGATTGTCTTCGTAGATGGCTCTTTTGGGTGATGTTCACAGAAACTCCATTGTTCTGCCACCAGCCACTTGGCTGGAAAGAAGTTGTATAGTTTGATGGAAGCAGACATGGAGTACATGGCTTGGGATCTAGGCCTTAATCTCTCAGTTAGAACTCACACGTCAGACACCTCTATCTTTCTAGGAAGCAGAGCAGTGTACTTACCTCAATCAAATAGACTCTCATTGTGGTTTTTAATGAATGTGGCCACACAGAGCCAAACAAAATGGAAAAGTATCAGTTACATTTCAAACACTGATAAGAGTTAAGCAGGTCAAAGGAATTCCCCGAGCCTCGTTGGCACAGCGGAGTCGATAATGACAAAGCAGTGAGATAAAATAATAAATGTACATGTGCATTCATGTGGACATTTTCATAATGTGCTTTCGACTCAGTACAATGTCCATGCCCTTTGGATCTTGAATCACATGTAATGCTTTGAAAGACAGGGGCTTATTGTGTTTGTTCATCTGGAAGGAAAAATGGCCCCCAAACAGAAATCTCCAATTTCAAGAAGTGTGATAACAAAGCAGATGAGTGAAGAATGCTTTCTTGCAAAATAGGAAGCCAATTCTAGATATAACTTTGGATTGGAGATGTTTGATGTGAGTCTGGAAGGAGAGTTTACAGTCTAACCAGACAAATAGGTATTTGTAGTTGTCCACATATTCTAAGTCAGAACTGTCCAGAGTAGTGAAGTTGGACGTGGAGGCAGCGATCGGTTGAAGAGCATGCATTTTGTTTTACTTGTATTTAAGAGCAATTGGAGGCCATGGAAGGAGAGTTGTGTGGCATTGAAGCTCGTCTGGAGAGTTGTTAACACAGTGTCCAAAGAAGGGCCAGAAGTATACAGAATGGTTTCGTCTGCGTAGAGGTGGATCAGAAACTCACCAGCAGCAAGAGCGACATCATTGATGTATACAGAGAAGAGAGTTGGTCTAAGAATTTAACCCTGTGGCACCCTCATAGAAACTGCCAGAGTCCCGGACAACAGGCCCTCCAATATGACACACTGAACTGTATCAGAGAAGTAGTTGGTGGACCAGGCGAGGCAATCATTTGAGAAACCAAGGCTGTTGAGTCTGCCGATGAGGATGTGGTGATTGACAGAGTCGAAAGCCTTGGCCAGGTCGATGAATATGGCTGCACAGTATTGTTTCTTATCGATGGCGGTTAAGATATCGTTTAGGACCTTGAGTGTGGCTGAGGTGCACCCATGACCAGCTCGGAAACCAGATTGCATAGCAGAGAAGGTATGGTGGGATTCAAAATGGTCGGTAATCTGTTTGTTGACTTGGCTTTTGAAGACCTTAGAAAGGCAGGGTAGGATAGATATAGGTCTGTAGCAGTTTGGGTCAAGAGTGTCCCACCCTTTCAAGAGGGGGATGACCGCAGCTGCTCTCCAATCTTTTGGAATCTCAGATGACATGACAGATAGGAGGAACAAACTAGTAATAGGGGTGGCAACAATTTCGGCAGATCATTTTAGAAAGAAAGGGTCCGGCTAGCCCGGCTGATTTGTAGGGGTCCAGATTTTGCAGCTCTTTCAGAACATCAGCTGACTGGATTTGTGAGTGTGAGAAGGAGAAATGGGAAAGGCTTGGGCGAGTTGCTGTGGGGGGTGCAATGCTGTTGACCAGGGTAGGGGTAGGCAGGTGTAAAGCATGGCCAGCCATAGAAAAATGCTTTTTGAAATTCTCAATTATAGTGGATTTATCGGTGGTGACAGTGTTTCCTATCTTCAATGCAGTGGGCAGCTGGGAGGAGGTGTTCTTATTCTCCATGGACTATACAATGTCCCAGAACTTTTTTGAGTTTGTGTTGCAGGAAGCAAATTTCTGCTTGAAAAAGCTAGCCTTGGCTTTTCTAACCGACTGTGTATATTGGTTTCTAACTTCCCTAAAAAGTTGCATTTCACGGGGGCTGTTCGACGCTAATGCAGAACGCCACAGGATGTTTTTGTGTTGGTAAAGGGCAGTCAAGTCTGTTCCTGGTTCTAATTTGAAATGTAATTTTTTTTACCCCTTTTTCTCCCAAATTTCATGGTATCCAATTGTTTTTAGTAGTTACTATCTTGTCTCATCGCTACAACTCCCGTACGGGCTCGGGAGAGACGAAGGTTGAAAGTCATGCGTCCTCCGATACATAACCCAACCAAGCCGCACTGCTTCTTAACACAGCGCACATCCAACCCGGAAGCCAGCCACACCAATGTGTCGGAGGAAACACCTTGCACCTGGCAACCTTGGTTAGCGCGCACTGCGCCCGGCCCACCACAAGGAATCGCTGGTGCGCGATGAGACAAGGACATCCCTACCGGCCAAGCCCTCCCTAACCCGGACGACACTAGGCCAATTGTGCGTCGCCCCCAGTATTATATGATTATATTATATATTATATAATAACTAGTATAATAACCAATATTACTGCACTGTCGGAGCTAGAAGCACAAGCATTTCGCTACACCCGCAATAACATCTGCTAATCACATGTATGTGACCACAACAATTTGATTTGATTTGGATTTGAAGGGGTCAAATAATAAATATTTAAAAAGTTGCAATAAAACACTATCTGGTTTGCCTTGCCTGAAGAAGATAATGTTCACAAAACACATTGAATGCACTATAACCAGTTCATTTGTCTATGTGGTTTAATTTCTGAAGAGAATCCATGTTAAAATGGTTCATTTTATGTAAGTCTACAACTTCAACAGATATTTTTTACATGCAAGGATTTTCAACAACTATTTTTATCCAAGGTTTATAATGCTCAGTCAGAGTATTGGAGCCACGTGATACACAAATGAGATGTTCAACCTGCAACAGTTACACAAATAATTTATTATCACTGTTTAACATGCTTTACCTTCTCCCCACTACTTGTTTTTTTAAATATTGAAAGGGTTTTATGTAAATTAGTTGGGTTTCCAATTCTGACTTGGACATAATAGCTCCGCTGAATGATTTAATGTTATATTTTCACCTTCATCACAGTTATTCTGGCTAACTGACTATGATTTTGAATGCTGATTAATACAAGGGATATGACGTGGTAGGTGGAACAACTCAGGATGACGGAGGAACAGGTTTCTAAAGTGGATTTAAAAATTGGCACACCGCTTTGGAAGGAAAGTTCCCAACAAACCGAGACCTATTGTGGCCAGGTTGACCCATTACAAAATGAGTGCTGAAAAGAGGGAGGGAACTGAAGGAACAACATTCTTTACCAATGAGCAATATTCTGGCGAGATCATGGATAGGATGCGCTTACTATAGCCTAAACTTAAACACCACAGGGCCAGAAAGTGCGCCTGGTGTTGGACAAGCTGTACATTAACAACCAACTCTTCAGGGACTCCAAGATCACGACCTGGTTGTGAGTAACCATGCCTAGCCAGTAATTCCCAATTAGGCATACACAACATTACATACTACTTTCTCTCTCTCTCTCTCTCTCTCTCTCTCTCTCTCTCTCTCTCTCTCTCTCTCTCTCTCTCTCTCTCTCTCTCCCTTTTTGCTCTCTTCGGGGCTGTTCCTACCCCTTCTCGCTCTAAATCAATACAGTTTGGTAAACTGTGGATATGTGAAACCATAATCATCCACAAGTGGTTAGTATTATAATTATTACAACATTTTTTTTGTCTGGATGAAAACGCACTTAAATGAAATAGGACTGAATGCCACTTCATTTAAGGACGCTATCAGCAGGGGCAAATCAGTAGGCTGGCTATTGATGCGGATAGTCAGAGGTTTACATACACGCTGAGTTTAAATGTATTTGGCTAAGGTGTATGTAAACTTCCGACTTCAACTGTATGGGGCCAGTCAGCTATTTGGCATATGTTGTGTAATGAAAGAGAATTATATTTTTAGTTGTGATATTGTGTTAGAAGTTATTGATTAGGCTTCTACTATAAGCGATTGCTTATGTCTGCAACTCACAACAGATGTTCATCGAATGAATAGGCAAATGGGACACTGATGGATTGGAAGTAGAGTCCTTATGTAAGGGCAAATAAAAGTGCACTTCAGCTCACCCACGTTTTCAGCAGGCCTACTGTTTTTGAGGCACATCAGCCTTGGGCCCTTCTTCTCTTCTTTTTCTGTGAATTCTTCTCTTCCATTTAGGTGGTTATGTGTAAAGCCCAATGTAGGATTTCAAAGTTATGGTTCATTGATTATGGACAATCAGGCTTATACATTGTGCATAATGAGTTGAAAATATAGCCCATTACAGCTGCAGCCATGTGATAAAATGAATTACTGGCAGTAATTGTCACTATGGTATTCAGTCGCACCGCACTCGGCCGACAGCTTAGGGGAAATTCTTTGAAATACAAGCTACTCCTGTAAACCAGTAATGGCATGAGGCAGCCAATATGATGGTTGATTGTTCAGACTAGACTATTCTTAGTACATGTAATATATACTTAACAAAAATATAAACACAACAAGTAAAGTGTTGGTCCCATGTTTCATGAGTTGAAATAAAGCATCCCAGAAATGTTTGCACAGTCTTGGCATTCTCTCAACCATCCTCATGAGGTAGTCACCTGGAATGCATTTCAAATAACAGGTGTGCCTTGATAAAAGTTAATTTTTGGAATTGATTTCCTTTTTGATGCACTTGAGCCAATCAGTTGTGTTGTGACAAGTTAGGGGTGGTATATAGAAAATAGTCCTATTTGGTAAATGACCAAGTCCATATTATAGCAAGAACAGCTCAAATTAGCAAAGAAAAATTACATCATTACCTTGTCCATCATTACCTTAAGACAAGAAGGTCAGTCAATATGGAACATTTCAAGAACTTTGAAAGTTTCTTCAAGTGCAGTTGCAATAACCATCAAGCGCTATGATATAGCTGGCTCTCATGAGGACTGCCACAGGAATGGAAGACCCAGAGTTACCTCTGCTGCAGAGGATAAGTTCATTAGAGTTCCCAGCCTCGGAAATTGCAGCCCAAATAAATGCTTCTCACAGAGTTCAAGTAACAGACACATCTCAACATCAACTGTTTAGAAGAGACTACGTGAATCAGGCCTTCATGGTAGAATTGCTGCAAAGAAACCACTACTAAAAGACACCAATAAGAAGAATAGACTTGCTTGGTCCAATAAACATGAGCAATCGACATTAGACTGCTGGAAACCTGTCCTTTGGTCTGATGAGTCCAAATTTGAGATTTTGGTTCCAACCAAAATTGGTGAAATGCAGAGTAGGTGAATGGATGATCGCTGCATGTGTGGTTCCCAACATGAAGCATGGAGGAGGAGATGTGATGGTGTGGGGATGCTTTGCGTGTGACACTGTCTGTGATTTATTTCAAATTCAAGTTACAGTTAACCAGCATGCCTACTACAGTGTTCTGCAGTGATACGCCATCCCATCTGGTTTGCGCTTAGTGGAACTATAATATGTTTTTCAACAGGACAATGACCCAACACACCTCCAGGCTGTGTAAGGGGTACTTGACCAAGAAGGAGAGTGATGGAGTGCTGCATCAGATGACCTGGCCTCCAAAACCACCCGACCTCAACCCCATTGAGATGGTTTGGGATGAGTTGGACCGCAGAGTGAAGGAAAAGCAGCCAACAAGTGCTCAGCATATGTGGGAACTCCTTCAAGACTGTTGAAAAAGCATTCCAGGTGAAGCTGGTTGATTGAATGCCAAGAGTGTCCAAAGCTGTCATCAAAGCAAAGGGTTGCTACTTTAAAGAATCTAAAATGTAACATATATTTTGATATATTTTGGTTACTATATGATTCCGTATTTGTAATTTAATTGTTTTTATGTCTTCACTATTATTCTAACAATGTAGAAAATAGTCAAAATAAAGAAAAACCCTTGAGTGAGTAGGTGTGACCAAACTTTTCACTGGTGCTGTATGTGTAACAAAAACAAAGTTACTTTTGTCCTCTGACGAAGGGGGGTGCACTGCAGGAATTTTGCCTGTCATCAGAACCATTGACTAAACATGGGCTAATTCAAGCTGAGCTGATCCAAGATCTGTGAAGTCAGCAACCTATAGAGGTTTAGTAGGCTATCTAGGAGCTCAGTTGGATAGATTGAGGACAGACCCACAGAGTCCAAATTTGTTGAATCATTGTTGTTTCCACATCATTTCCAAAGAATTCAATGTGATTAAGTTGAATGAACGTGGAAAACTGACTGGATTTTCTATAAGTAATCAACAGAAGGGAATTAAGTCATTTTTCACCCAATTGTTTACCTATATTCATTGACAGGGTGACAGTTTTGGTTGAATTCATGTTAGTTGACATCTCAACCAATGTAACTCAAAACTAGTGGGGTAAAGTCCTTCATGTTTATTTGAATGCATTCAGGTCTTTTTCAAACTCACAGAGCGAATCTCCAACCATTTATGTATTACGTTACAGATAGAAGGCACCAAACAACCCGAAACACAGCTTTCTTGGCTCGATTGGCCTACTGTATGCTTCTCACAGAGTAGAAGGATTGAAGTCAAGTAAGTTCATATCATATGTGGCTTACCGTCTTCCTTCACCAGCACCTCCTTCTGACACATGTCCTGCACGTTGACAGTGCAGTTGACGATGAACTCGGGTGTGGAGCAGTCATTGTGAGTGACCTCTTCACACTGATAACACTGGATCTGCAGTGCCAGCCCTGCAACATACGTGAGAAACACAGGTTTTCCATTGCAAATCTGTTCCTAATTGACTTACCTGTATGAATCAAGTTTTTTGTTGTTGAAAGAACTCAAAATCCATTACAATTCAATACAAAGGTATAAAGTGAGACATTAGTATACCCATAGACAATTAAATATACTGTGCAAAGAACACATACAGTATGGCATGGTATGGTAAAACTATGAAACAGTGCACAAATATCTGTGCAGACATGTCCAAACTATATAACTCATGTGGATCTCAGCCTTATTTTTTCAATACTTTTTTCAATACTTCTGCAACTATAGTCCAATCCTGCACTTTGGCACACCTTTCACCTTTTTTCCTCTGAAAACATTTTGATATCGGCTAATATGACAAGATTCCTGTTACAACTGCAGCTGCAATTACTGTGGCTAAGTCATACAGTATAATCATAAAATATGTATTGCAATTCAACAAAACCCTATAACTTGACATCAGCAGACGTGAAACATTCACCTGATGCATTGTGCATGTTGGAGAGTGTGCTCCCCTGACAGAACATCAGATATCTGACATTTTTTCTTAACAGGCCATTGTGTCCTACAACAAATCACACGAGCATCAGAAAGCCCCGTCAGACCTTATTCAACTTGAAAATGGACGTGAAAAAAAATCTAAATGTAGCTTATTCACCTTATTTATCAACTATGACCACAGCAAGCAACTTCATCCAGCTACAGTTGTGTAGTGACTTGGTTTCAAATAAAAATGTAAAGGGAACAAGTTGACTGCACAATGAGCACTGCTCCATCATCCAGTGTGCAACAGTATGCCCCCCATCCAAATGTCACTCATTTTCTGGAGTTCTGCTTTGGTAAACATACATCTTAAACTGTTAATAAGGGCAGACAGTTGGGAAATTGCCATGTCAGGGTACATGGGCGTTTTTTCTAGGTACCCAGGGGAAAGTTACACTAATTCAGTCAAACCAGGTTTCAGGGATACATCAAAAGCGACATTCTTGGCAGGCAGAGAGAAACTTTTGATATGCAGCACAGGAGAGCTCTATTAGCATTACACTCCCTCTTTTACGTGAGCAAAACAAATTATGTTGATGTCATTCAATGTTAAGCAATAGAATGAGACTACCAAACATAATATATTCCCAGTGCATAATTTGTAAATCGGAAGGTGCCTGAGTAAAATGTAAGCACGGTAGTGTTGTGAAATAGGGAGCTCTGAGGTACCGGAACGCATGAGAAAAAAAATCACCTTTATAGTAAAGCATTGCATGCATATCATTGCATTTGCGTAGTGGCATAGAGCAGTAGAGTAGAGGCACTTGCAGAAGTTGCACACATGGAGAACATTTTTAGTGGTCAACGGTTTGGGGAAAATGTGGCTTTTTATAAATGCATTTCATGCAATTCTACATAACTTTACATGACTGGAGACGTTGGCGTAATCTTTTTCAATGACTTGTTCAAAACATGGGAACTCGTAACTGGGAAATCTTTGACTTCTGACTTTAGTGCATTCAAGACAACTGAGAACTCTGCGGGAAAAAGTTGTTTTGAACGGTCATCCAACACGGAATTCCAAGTCGGGAGCTCAGGTCTCTTTCTAGAGCTCCGACTTTCTAACATGAAGATCACTGATGTCATGATTCAACCTCGTTTTTTCCAGAGTTCCCAGTTGTCATGAAAGCACCGTAATACCACACATATGATGGAAATGACAGGCTACTTGACACTGACATCAATACAATTGGCCTTGTGTTGAATCCATCAATAGCCTAGGCCTAGGTGTGTGCGGACACACAATGTAGCCTACAATATCAGGAGGAAATTATAGTCCTAAAAATGCTTTCCATCTTTACTGACTCACTCAATGATGCGCAGCTCACTTGCTGGTGATGGCTGATGTGATGGCTGATGTTCACACTTAAGTCGTGCATATATGTACAAACTGTATTTTTGCAGATTTCGTGCATTTTTGTGCATTTTTGTGTAGCTTAATTAGTGTGAAAAGAAACACATTTTCGAGCGACTTCATTCCTAGGAAAATACATTTTTGGGGGGCAAACTTCAGGACAATTTTTTGTAAATGATTAGAGCAATGCATGATGGGGAATGGTGTTCCACACTGCCTTTTTTTTGTGTCCCACTTATTTATTTTAAAAAACCATGTCAACAACCCAATATTTTTGATCAACCTGGTTGTCACCAAAATAATTATAATATAATAGCAGCCTTTTGTTGTTGCTTTAAAAAAAAAAATATTAATGCCAATACTGTTTTCTATGCTTGTTTTCACTTATTAATACTTTGGGATACTGGTGCAATTGTGGTCAGAAAGGCCCCTTTTTGTGTGTAGTCAACAGGAGGCCTACATGATTTTCTTCATAGCGCATTTCATATTTCATGGAGCCTACATTACAATTTTTTTTTCATAATACATTTAATACAAGGCTCCACTTTATTGTGTACATCACACCATTTCTTTCATAATGCATTTTATACAAGGCTATGTGGAGTTTTGTGAGAGTTACCAGATTGGAGAATAAATACAGACGTTTCTGTTATTTTTTTGTGGTATCGATGAAGCTAATTGATTGGGGAAGGGGGATACATTTTCATTATGGGAAATTATAATACACACACACACACACACACACACACACACACACACACACACACACACACACACACACACACACACACACACACACACACACACACACACACACACACACACACACACACACACACACACACACACACATACACACACACTCACTTTGTTTGTACTCATGTTATAACCAACTCTTGACTTTGTATGGATTATCTGTAATTAAATATTTGTATGCAGTTGTCATGTATTC
Organism: Oncorhynchus gorbuscha; assembly: GCF_021184085.1. Taxonomy (NCBI): domain Eukaryota; kingdom Metazoa; phylum Chordata; class Actinopteri; order Salmoniformes; family Salmonidae; genus Oncorhynchus; species Oncorhynchus gorbuscha. The sequence goes on along the minus strand of NC_060181.1, from coordinate 53,721,619 downwards.
ATTATCTTTAACTAGTTAAATGTTTGTAGTGTAATGTTTGTTTACATGTTTCAATAATAATTAACATGGTTAAATAGTTGTAAATCTCTGCTTGAATTAGCTTTTGATATATTTGGCATTTTTATACATATTCCATGTTTCCACTGACATAAAGCAATAATTAATCAACACATTAGTGTAAATAAATGGACACTACCTGTTATAAAACGGAAATTGCTCTCCGTAAATAAATGGTAAAAAATGCTCAGTCTAGGGGGCCTCCCAGGTGGCGCAGTGGTTAAGGGTGCTGTACTGCAGTGCCAGCTGTTCCACCTGAGACCCTGGTTTCGCGCCCAGGCTCTATCGTAACCGGCCGTGACCGGGAGGTCCATGGGGCGACGCACAATTAGCCTAGCGTTGTCCGTATTACACTAGGGCTTGGCTGGTAGGGAAATCCTTGTCGCACCAGCGACTCCTGTGGTGGGCCGGGTGCAGTGCGCGCTAACCAAGGTTGCCAGGTGCACAGTGTTTCCTCCGACACATTGGTGTGGCTGGCTTCCGGGTTGGATGGCGCTGTGTTAAGAAGCAGTGTGGCTTGGTTGGGTTGTGTATCGGAGGACGCATGACTTTCAACCTTCGTCTCTCCCGAGCCCGTACAGGAGTTGTAGCGATGAGACAAGATAATAGCTACTAAAACAATTGGATACCATGAAATTGGGGAGAAAAGGGGGTAAAAAAATAAAAAATAATAATAATGCTCATTCTGAAGTGACATGACTTTCACTCCTGGGCGAGGATCAAAGAGAGCCCCCCACCCCCTCTCTCCCCCCAGAGAGGAAGGGGGGGAAGTGGGCTGGCCTTATGACTTTAATGACTGGTCATAAACTCTCCTATTGCACAAAGGAATCTGATGTGTGTAGAGAGAGAATCTTTCCAAAACTTCAAACATCAAAAGATTGGGCATTGGAACATTGGAACATTAGTTTTCAAATCCAAACGTCTGGAATGATTGGTGAGGACCCAAACAATAAATAATTTCAAAAGTTGATTGTTTTGTGATATTATTATGGATGGTATAACTAAATAACTCTACAAATGTATACGTCCCAGTTTTCAGATTTGAATGTTGTAAAACTTATATGATTAAATATTAAACTATTTGTGAGAAGATGAAATGTGATTTTAGCCTTCTACATGAGATAATTGTTTTTATATAAACTTTTGCCAAGTCAGTAACCACACTCAAGTGAACACAGACATTGTTACAACGTGAAGGAACCGCCCTCCAAGGCGAGTGCATAAATGAATGGTATCAACATTTACATTAGACCAGAAAGCATGGAGTGGTGGCTACACATTGAAATGGTTTAGAACCACAAGACCAAAAAATGATAAGACTCAATCTCTCGAGTGAAGAAGATAAAGACTACATCGCAACATTCAGTCTGCAGCTGTTTAAGTAGTTTAGTCTAGTAAACTCGACCCAAAGAACCCCGCATGTGTTCTCTGATGTATCCAGTCTAACGAACACTTAAAGACAAAAAGCCTACGACAACTGAGGACATGTGACCTCTGGTGGACAACCAGAGACTTACACAACCAGAGACTTAAATCGAACTACTCGTCATAGACGGACGGGAGATTTCAACAGAGAGACGACAAAGACCTACAAGTGTAAATATGTGTTGCATTTCTAAATCAGAATGAGCAGTTGTGTATGTACAATCAGCCCACTCTCTGTCTCTCCCGCTCTTTCTTTTCCCATCCCTTTCATTGTGTAACAAGCCGTCATATCGGGTTAGTCCACTAGGGACTTTTCATTTTTCGTTAGTAATCAATTCAACTTATGTATGTTTGTGTTTATGTATTTCTGTGTGATCATTTAGTTAGATAGTAAATAATTAAGCCAATTTGTGTATCCCTGAATCATCATTTAGACCAGGGTTTGTGCAGATATCCAAGAATTTTGCGACGTTCAGAATGAGACTGATATGAAGAAATAATGATCAATGGATGACTGGTATGATAACAATATTTTATTTTATTTTTTAACCTTTATTTAACTAGGCAAGTCAGTGAAGAACAAATTTTCAATGACAGCCTAGGAACTGTGGGTTAACTGCCTGTTCAGGGGCAGAACGACAGATTTGTACCTTGTCAGCTCGGGGATTCCCACTAGGCTACCCTGCCGCCCCAAGGTGCATATCAGATATATTCTGATATATTCCTGAGTTAATTCGGGAAATGGTAACTCATTAAGCAAACTTTTTCCATGGTGGCCCAAGTTACTAATGAGTTAATCATTAGGTGTAATAATTTAACGTAGTTAATAGATTTGATAATATAGCCATCATCACATTAATGGTAGCCATTCGGCTGCGGGTTTCACAGCCCTATAATAATGATACAAGTTATATCAGCTTAGAAATATAGCAGAAGAAATTGCAACAGGGACTCTAACCAGGACTCATACATGGCAAAGTGAGCTCTAACGGCCATTGACGTGAAAGCCTAGTAGGCCTCTGGGCAGAGGCAGTGGGCCTACAATGTTGGCATATGCCTTGTTACAATAGCCTAAGTCTATAACATGATTGACATGACCGTAGAAATCATCATGAAACGGCCTTGGAAGTGCCATTAGTGTAAGCAAACATAATTCATTATTTTACATTAACCTGTTTAACTGCATTGATATGGCTTAATTGATAATTGCAAATACCATGCAGTTGCACCAGGGGAATTTAAACCAAACAGATTTTTGCAGGTCTTCTGTTTCCCCACATTTAATGATTAATTAATTTCCCATAATGGAAATGTATCCCACTTCCCCAATCAAATAACTTCATCAATACCACAAAAAAACAGACAAATACAGCTATAACCCCAATTTGGCAACCCTCATAAATCCGACATAGCACCAGTTCCCAAAAGTATTAAGAAAAAACAAGCACAGAAAACAGCATTGGCATGAATAATACATTTAAACACGTAATGGCTACTATTTTATTATAAGTATTTGGATGACAACCTGGTTGTTAACAATATTGGGTTGTTAACAAGTTTTTAAAAATATAAATAAATGTGGGACACAAAAACCCATTGCAGAACACCATTGCCCAAAACGCATTGCTCCAATAATTTTCAAAAGATTTTTTCCAAAGTTTGCCCCCCCAGAAACACATTTTTTTTATATGAATGAAGTCAATCAAAAATGTGTGTATTTTCCAACAAAAATGTGCGTATTTTCACGTGAATTAAGCGACACAAAACCACATAAAAAGGCACAACATCTGCTGAAATACTTTCTGTGCATATTTGAATGAACTGAGTGTGAGATTGTGTTGTTCTATAAGAAAATAAATAATGACGTGCAAAGCTGGAGAGATGAGAGTTGCCGGATAATTCACGTCTATCAGAGCAGAGTGAGGGAGCGAGATCACAGAGCGTGAATCTCGTTTCAGTTCTAAGAGACACAGACACACTTCTCATACGGCCACGGCCATGCGTTGGTCTCAAACATATAGTGCATTCGGAAAGTATTCAGACACCTTGACTTTTCCAGATTTTGTAACGTTACAGCCTTGTTTTAAAATTGATCCAATTATTGTATTTCCTCATCAATCTACACACAATACCCCATAATGACAAAGTGAAAACAGATTTTTATGCATTTTTGCAAATTTATTTCAAATAAATAACCGAAATACTTTATTTATATAAGTATTCAGACCCTTTGCAATGAGACTTGAAATTGAGCTCAGGTGCATCCTGTTTCCATTGATCATCCTTAAGATGTTTCTACAACTTGATTGGAGTCCACCTGTGGTAAATTCAATTAATTGGACATGATTTGGAAAGGCACATACCTGACTACATAAGCTCCCACAGTTGACAGTGCATGTCAGAGCAAAAACCAAGCAATGAGGTCGAAGGAATTGTCCACAGAGCTCAGAGACAGGATTGTGTCGAGGCACAGATCTGAGGAAGAGTACCAAAAAATGTCTGCAGCATTGAAGTGCCCAAAAGAAAACAGTGGCCTCCATCATTCTTAAATGGAGGATTTTTAGAACCACCAAGACTCTTCCTAGAGCTGGCCGCCCAGTCAAACTGAGAAATTGTGGGAGAAGGGCCTTGGTCATGGAGGTGACCAGGAACCCGATGGTCACTCTGACAGAGCTCCCTCCAGAGTACCTATGTGGAGATGGGAGAACCTTCTAGAAGGACAACCATCTCTGCAGTACTCCACCAAGCAGGCCTTTATGGTAGAGTTGCCAAACGGAAGCCACTCCTCAGTAAAAGGCACATGACAGCCACTTGGAGTTTGCCAAAAGGCATCTAAAGACTCTCAGACCATGAGAAACAAGATTCTCTGGTCTGATGAAAACAAGATTGAACTCTTTGGCCTGAATGCCAAGCGTCACATCTGGAGGAAACCTGGCACCATCCCTATGGTGAAGCATGGTGGTGGCAGCATCATGCTGTGGGGATGTTTTTCAGAGGCAGGGACTGGAAGACTACTCAGGATCGAGGCAAGGATGAACGAAGCAAAGTACAGAGAGATCCTTGATGAAAAGGATTCAGTACCTCAGACTGGGGTCACCTTCCAACAACCCTAAGCACACAGCCAATACAACGCAGGGGTGGCTTCGGGACAAGTCTCTGAATATCCTTGAGTGGCCCAGCCAGAGCCCATACTTGAACCCGATAAGAACTTCTCTGAAGATAACTGAAAATAGCTGTGCGTTGACGCTCCCCATCCAACCTCACAGAGCTTGAGAGGATCTGCAGAGAACAATGGGAGGAAACTCCCCAAATACTGGTGTGCCAAGCTTGTAGCGTCATACCCAAGAAGATTCAATGCTGTAATTGCTAGGTGCTTCAAGAAACTACTAAGAGTCTGAATACTTATGTAAATGTATATTTTCGTTTCTTTTCCCCAGTTTTTTTCTTCAAAAATTTCGAAAAATCTGTTTTTTGGAGTATTGTGTGTAAACTGATGAGGGGAAAACATATTTAATCCATTTTAGAATATTGCTGTAACATAACAAAATGTGGAAAAAGTAAAGGGGTCTGAATACTTTCCGAATGCACAGTATGTTTGATACCAGCGCATGGCCGTGGCTGTGTGAGAAGCGCGTCTGTGTCTCAGAACTAAAACGAGATTCAAGTTCTGTACTTTCCGAATGCACTGTAGGTTACAATGTTGCGCAAACCTTAAGAGCATTCGACCCAACCCGAATGAACTCGGGGTCTTTAGGATACCTAATTAAGAGGCAATTCAAATGAGCTTTGTTCGCCTTTATTATATATTCACATGTATATATTTGTTATGATTATTTTTCATGCCACGAGAGGTACTGGATCCGGCCAAATAGGTCCTGGAACGAAACCGCCCAAAAAGGAGAGACGCCGGATCCGGTTCCAGCAGCATCTGGCACAAATTAAGTATTCTCAAACGAGTAAGTGTAGTAGGCTACAAGGAATGTGTGATAATATAAGCATCAATACGCACTAACGGGTACCGGTTGCACACACTCCTTTGTCAAAATTATTTCGAACAGTGTTTCCATCTGTAAGCAGGCTTGTCTCATTCTCTTGACATCCACACACTGGTGTAAAGATAATCATTTTGCGTTCCCACGTCAACAGTGCCAAACCGTGCGTAAAGACGCAGTAGGAAATATCACAGAGAAGTAAAAACTACCGAAAATGTTATCAACTCCCCCCCCTCCCCTTTCAAATGAACCAAATGGCTTGCGCACCAGGGTAACCCACTGGCAATCAATGACCCACCCTGAGCTTATCTTCCACTCCAGGTATTGTTAGAGCGTTAAAACAATTAGTAAAACAAAACACGTTATTAATACTATGCCTACTCCATTTAGACGCATATCGTCTGGTGTTACACATCATTTAGGTAGACTATCCATTGCATTCCAAAACGGGTTGCAGCGTTACAGTTAACAAATCCCATGGGTAACATACCTGCTTTGAGGATAAACCAGAACAAAGTTGTATAAGTAAGCAGCCGCATTCTTTCGATGGTGTCGCTTGGGAAGGACACATTAGACCTGGTGATGTTGCGAGCAGTGCACAGTCCATTTATGGATCCGACGAACGTCCATGGTACCCTCCTAAACGTTCAGTGCTGCGTACCTCTGATTCGACAGTGAGACCAGCCACGGCACTTGCCAGAGATAACTGGGAGGGGAGTGGCGGTCGCAAATGTACAGTGTGATATGATTATGTGTTTAATCCAGAAATGTTATGATTTTAATCAGATTTCCAGTGCAATTTTTTTTATCTATAACCAGGGGCAGACTGGGACAAAAATTCAGTCCTGGCATTTTAGTCACATCAGCATGACACATTTCAATTGATCTATTCTGACTGAGTGACTGACAGAGAGTCAGAACAGTTATCACTCTCTTTGATGATTGCATTGGTGACTCACAATCCTGGATTTGGTTTTATGTAGCAAAATGTGAAATTGTGTTTTTTAAAGTTTTTTATACATTGGATTAAAGTAGAGACTACACAATGGTATATCATACACTGCATTTGAGAAACAATGGAAAATAATTCCGCTTTGAAAGTTGATCAACTTGTAAACTCACTATTGAGAAAATCGCCTTTTAATGTTTTGGTATCTAGTGAAGAGCTCTTCTTTGTCTACACCCATTCAGCACCTTAAGCTTTAGCCCCACACATCTCATTTTGCTCTCGGAGCGTACACTTGATGCTCTGGCCGATGATTTGTTTACCTCTTGATAACATGAAAACAGCCTAACCAGCTCAGCTGGCAAGAATTTCATTACGCTTTTTTGCAGACGTTTACTAACACCGGCCATATTCTACGGGTGTTGTACGCACGTCAAGTAATGTTAGCTAATGAGCCAGCCAGCTAAAGTTAGCTAGTTAAACAACAATGAACAAAGTTCCAACACTGCCTAACATAAGGCGCTAACTAAAAAAGAAAACAGCTCTTGGAAACAAATCATAACGTTAGCTCGCTAGCTAACAACACATTTTAGCTTGAAATGAAACCACTTTCTGTCAAAATTAGAAACACAACATATCTTAAAATATATCTTACCTGTATACTGTACATCAACATGCATCATGGACGCGTGTCCCTGTCAGGAATGCCATACCACGGTTGTCCTTAGTTTGAAGATGTAATTCGGAGACAGGTGTTTTCTCCATCTCTTTAGCTATCATACTCCAATTCCACTGATTTCAAAACTTGATCCTCCAGAAAATGGAGAGCAACACTTATGCAGCTCCACTACACAATACATTAAAAAAAAACGTTCAACAGGATTACCAACACAGACTGAAGAGCTCAAATAGACAGACGTCTTCAATATGGCAGACCAAGTCAAACTCCTCTCTCAGCATGTACAGCCCACTCATTATCTCAGCCAATCATGGTTAGTGGGAAGGTTGTTCACTTTTTCTGTGGCTTTGGGATAGGGGGCAGCATTTTCACTTTTGGATAAATAGCGTACCCAAATTCAACTTCCTGCTACTCATGCCAAGAATATAAGATATTCATATTATTAGTAGATTTGGGTAGGAAACACTCTAAAGTTTCTAAAACTGTTTGAATCATTTCTGTGAGTATAACAGAACGTATGTAGCAGGCAAAACCCAGAGGACTAACCATTCAGAATTATTTATTTTTGAGGTCTGTGTCTGTTCAATGAATTCTCATGGGGCAATGATATTTTTTAGGCACTTGTTTGCAGTTCCTACCGCTTCCACTGGATGTCACCAGTATTTGGAATTTGGTTGAGGTTATTCCTTTGTGCAATGAAGAAGTACGGCCATCTTGGAAAAGGGTAACGCTGTTGAGAGTTGGGCTCGTCCTCTTTTGAAAACAGATAGACCCGTCTTCAATTTGATCGATTACTAACGTTTAAAAATACCTAAAGTTGCATTACAAAAGTATTTCGAAATGTTTTGGCAAAGTTTAGAGGTAACTTTTGAGATATTTTGTAGTGACTTTGCGCAAACTGGAAGCTGTTTTTTTCTGGATCAAACGCGCCAAATAATATTGGAGTGCCAACGAAGGAACAAAAGAAGCTCGTCAAAGGTAAGGCATGATTTATATTTATTTATTTTAATTTTATTTTATTTCTGCATTTTGTGTAGCGCCTGCAGGGTTGTAATATTATTTATCTTTTTGTTTACTGCTGTGCTATCATCAGATAATAGCTTCTTATGCTTTCGCCCAAAAGCCTTTTTGAAATCTGACATGTTGGCTGGATTCACAACGAGTGTAGCTTTAATTTGCTATCTTGCATGTGTGATTTCATGAAAGTTTGAATTTTATAGTATTTTATTTGAATCTGGCGCTCTGCATTTTCCATTGCAATTGGCCAAGTGGGACATTTGCGTCCCCCTATCCCAGAGAGGCTATTAACCAAGAAGGCTCGTAATGTAACAATGTTATTTATATTTACAGATGGTGCACAAGTTTGTTATTAAGGCACATGAAAGGTCACGTTAGAGAAGGCATTTTGATTAATTATTTTGTTTTACGTTCAAACGGCTCTCCTGTGAAGTTGTGACTTGCGACATACGCCAAGTTTCCTGAATCGGGTCACATTTGACTTTGAATGTGAATTTGCGCCTCCTCAGCTCAGCCAATCAGAAAACCGGACCTGCAAATCTTGGTAGGGGGGCCGGCCGTTGACTGCTGGTCAGCAAAATTCTCAATATAGATTATTATGACAACAGAGTAATTGCGCAAAAGTAATGAAAAAAAATGGCCCATGGGCCGCCGGACATGTCTTTAATTTTTATTTATTTTAGAGATTTTTTTTTTACCAGCCCACCCCAATAAAAGATGGTCCGGCACTTCTGGTATTATCTAGATTTGCCAAAAGCCAGTCTGCCGATGTCTATAGCTATTTTGTATGCCTTATCAGTATTCATGCATATGAACACAATGAGATATGTTTTTCCGTTATGATTGCATGGTTGTGTTGATTTTTTTGTGTAACATTTCTAATGTTGATTCAGGAGTTAAATTCACTCTGTAAGAGTGGTGTAAAAAGCACCCCAGTGTTGGTGTTGATAACCAGAGTTATTGTTTTACACTATGGAGAGTAAACAGTCCCAGCCAAAACCACACCCATCATTATCATACAGTGCCTTGCAAAAGTATTCATCCCCTTGGTGTTTTTCCTATTTTGTTGCATTTCAACCTGTAATTTGAATGGATCTTTATTTGGATTTCATGTAATAGGCATACACAAAATAGTCCAAATTGGTGAAGTGAAATGAAAAAATAACTTCTTTCAATAAATTCAAAAATACATTTTAAACGAGAAAGTGGTGTGTGCATAAGGATTCACCCCCGTTGCTATGAAGCGCCTAAATAAGATCTGATGCAACCAATTACCTTCAGAAGTCACATACTTAGTTAATTAAAGTCCACCTGTATGCAATCTAAGTGTCACATGATCTGTCACATAATTTCAGTATATATGCACCTGTTCTGAAAGGTCCCCAGAGTCTGCAACACCAATAAGCAAGGGACACCAAAGTTGTGGAGAAGTGCAGATCAGGGTTGGGTTAAAAAAATAAATATCCAAAAATGTGAACATCTCACAGAGCACCATTAAATCCATTATTAAGACATGGAAAGAATATGGCACCACAACAAACCTGCCAAGTGACAGCTGCCCACCAAAACTAGGAGGAGGGCATTAATCAGAGACCAAAGATAACCCTGAAGGAGCTGCAAAGCTTCACAGCGGAGATTGGAGTATCTGTCCATAGGACCACTTTAAGCCCTACACTCCACAGAGCTGGGCATTACATAAGAGTGGCCAGAAAAAAACATTGCTTAAAGAAAATAAGAAGAAGACACGTTTGGTGTTCGCCAAAAGACATGTGGGAGACTCCCCAAACATATGGAAGAAGGTACTCTGGTCAGATGAGACTAAAATTGAGTTTTTTGGCCATCAACGAAAACGCTATATCTGGCGCAAACCTAAACATCTCTCATCACCCTGAGAATTACATCCCCACAGTGAAGCATAGTGGTGGCAGCATCATGCTGTGGGGATGTTTTTCATCGTCAGAGACTGGGAAACTGGTCAGAATTGAAGGAATGATGGATGGTGCTAAATTCAGGGAAATTCTTGAGGGAGACCTGTCTTCCAGAGATTTAAGACCTTCCAGCAGGACAATGACCCTAATCATACTGCTAAAGCAACACTCAAGTAGTTTACGGGGAAACATTTAAATGTCTTATGATGGCCTAGTCAAAGCCCAGACCTCAATCCAATTGAGAATCTGTGGTATGATTTAAAGACTGCTGTACACCAGCCAAACCCTTCCAACTTGAAGGAGCTGGAGCAGTTTTGCCTTGAAGAATGGGCAAAAATCCCAGTGGTTAGATGTGCCAAGCTTATAGAGACATACCCCAAGATACTTGCAGCTGTAACTGATGAAAAAGGTGGGTCTACAATGTATTAACTTTAGGGGGGTGAATAGTTATGCACGCTCAAGATTTCCGTTTTTTTGTCTTATTTCTTGCTTGTTTCACAGGAAAGAATATGTGGCATCTTCAAAGTGGTAGGCATGTTGTGTAAATCAAATGATTCAAACCCCCCAAAAATCTATTTTAATTCCAGGTTGTAAGGCAACAAAATATGAAAAATGACAAGGGGGTGAATACCTTCGCAAGCCACTGTATTTCCCAGCATACTCTACAGCAGGTACATTTTTTAGGATTGTTTTTCAAATCTGTGTTTTTGCATGCACGTTGATTGAATGATTGATTCATCTTGATTGAGAGATTAATCTTGATTAATCAAAGACAAATATCACACATTTTTCTAAACAAATGCAATCTGTTAGTTAGATTTATTGCACCTGTTACTGAAATGGCTGTTCCGGTTTAAATGGTTTAGGTAGGCTCCTTTATCTATGTTCCTAACCCTGACTGTCATTCTGAATGCAGGTTGTGGGTGAATAAAAATGGCAACTGTTGGATATCCAATCTCTGGCTGAATTCCAATACGAATTACACATCACTTTGCCAGTCATCATAATGTGACTTGCAGGCTTGATGTGGTCCGTAAACTTGGAATTTCCTAACATCATTGTGTTAGGTTAAACTAGGCCATCAAAGTAAGGCCTTATGATATACTGTATGTAATGTAACGTTTTTATGATAACTTTCACCTATGTGCTCATTTGGTAAAAGCCACAGGCCTTTGAAAGCAAAGAATTCAACAATCATGTTTCTGTCACCAACAAATAATGTCATGGGTGGTGACTCGTCACTCGAAAAAGAAAAGGCCCACGGGAAATATGTAAATGAGGATTTACACCACACAGTGTTAAAACAACACCCAAAATGATTTACTGTAACAGTGCTTTTGTTGAACACTAATAGGAGTTACATTTAGATTAACACTAGTGTTGAATTGAAATAACACTGTGATAGTTAATTACCCTATAGTGTTAAATTTAAGTAACACCGTCAAGTGTAATGAAAGCAGTGTTGATTTTTTTACACTACATTAACACTCAAAATGTAACACTGTGTACTTTTTACACTATATAGTGAGACCATATGTTATCTGAGGTAGTGCTAAAATGAACTCTTAAGTGTTAATTTATCACTGCAAAATGTCCTGTGTATGTAGAAAGGGTCATAGTAGATAAGATACAGTACCTTTTTCTGCTAAGAGAAATCAGAAATAGTACAGCATGGTGCTCTTTCCAAATAAGAGTTTCAAACTGAGCTGCAATTTTCTCTGGAAAACCATCTAACACCCTGTCTCGTGCTGCTGAATTGCGCTCCACGTCGATTTACTTTTTCCAGGCTCCAAACTAGTTTTCACTAGATGGCTGTCTACACCTGCCCACATGTTCCTGTGTGAAGGTTAGCGACATCTTCACAAGGAACACTGTGAATGTATACTCTATGTCAACCTTCAAATGTTCCACCAGAATGTCAAGCCTATAGCCATTGCTGACCAGTCCAACATCGTTATTGCACTGTTCCTTTCTTTTCAAAATGGTTTGTAGTTTATTTATCAAACCTTTATTTACACATGTAAGTCAATTAAGAACATATTTTTATTATTAATGATGACCTTTCAAGAGATAGACAGACTTTTTTCTCCCTCCATCATACCCTCTTGACAGGATCAGAGGGCTATTGAGGAGTTGCTCTTGACCTAGGCTACTGAGTTAAGTAAATTAGCTTTATTTATTCCTCCATAATTGCCCATCAAGAGACTGTTAATTGTTAAGAATACCCTGCTTCATTAGAGCTCAAAATCTGTTAATTGGCCCCAGTAAGCCCAGTAAGTGGGGGATTACGAATACTTTAATTATGACTTTAAAAAATAAACCCCCTTGGGGGTTAACTGAAACAAGATCTTTGTATTTAGTTGAAAATAACATCCAACTCATTGTTACTAAGGGCTGGATTCTATCTCTATTGCCAAAGTTCCACATTGTACTCGATTAGCATTTAAAGACAATGTTCCCATGTTAGCAGAGACTGCGTTCCCTGCAAACTCTGCATATGTCGGCTCAATCGGAAATGACCTTAATATTTCAAGCATGCTATACATACCACTGAACTCCGGCGATTCACCGGTTTGTAATCAAGTAAGCTTGATCTCTCTCTTTAGGCTTAGAACGTTGCAGATTTTGTGAAATGTTTGTGAATTGTGAAGTTTTCTTGTCCTATTATACCTGTCATGAATGCCGATGAATGATATTAAAGCCAGCATTAAACCCGATCAGCATTAGATCTGCATAATAGAATGGTTGACATTTCCATTTCCGATTGAGCAGACATATACAGCGTTTACCGTGAATGTGGTCTCAGAGAACTCAGTAACATTGCTTTTAACCTCTTCAACCTATGGGGGCGCTATGTCATTATTGGATTAAAAAACGTGCCCGTTTTAAGCGCAATATTCTGTCACGAAAAGATGCTCGACTATGCATATAATTGGCAGCTTTGGAAAGAAAACACTCTGACGTTTTCAAAACTGCAAATATATTATCTGTGAGTGCCCCAGAACTGATGCTACAGGCGAAACCAAGATGAAACATAAAACAGGAAATGAGCTGAATTTTTGAAGCTCTGTTTTACTATCGTCTCCTTATATGGCTGTGAATGTGCTGTGAACGAGCTTATGCTCTCTGCCGTTCGTCCAAGATGTCTGCAGCATTGTGACGTATTTGTAGGCATATCATTGGAAGATTGGTCATAAGAGACTACATTTGCCAGGTGTCCGCCTGGTGTCCTTTGTCTAAATTGGTGCGCAATTCTCAGTAGCACTCATTTTACCATGTGATACAGAGGGAGAAGCACACTTCCAGGAACAATACATCATTGAAGAGATATGTAGAAAAACACCTTGAGGATTGATTCTAAACAACGTTTGCCATGTTTCAGTCGATATTATGGATTTATTTTGGAAAAAGTTCGGCGTTTTTATAACTGAATTTTCGTTTTTATTTTTGGTAGCCAAACATGACGCAGAAAACGGACCGATTTCTCCTGCACAAATAATCTTTCAGGAAAACTGAACATTTGCTATCTAACTGAGAGTCTCCTCATTGAAAACATCCAAAGTTCTTCAAAGGTAAATGATTTATTTAATGTTTTTGCTGGTTTTTGTGAAAATGTTGCCTGGTGATGCTAACTCTAAATGCTAATGCTAAATGCTAAATGATAGTTTTTCTATGGTAGAGAAGCATATTTTTTTAAATCTGAGATGACAGTGTTGTTAACAAAAGGCTAAGCATGAGAGCTACCATATTGATTTCATTTAATTTGCGATTTTCATGAATAGTTAACGTTGCGTTATGGTAATGAGCTTGAGGCTGTAGTCATGATCCCGGATCCAGGTTGGCTCGACGCAAGACGTTAAAAAGGTGCATAGCCAAAAAGTGCCGATCGTATTGAATCCCAGGATAACACTGTTACCCAAAGCTTGCTTAAGGCTCGATTCAATCCGCAATGCCAAAGCTCAGCGCTATAGCACAATTTTAATTTCAATGCAATTGTCCCACGTTCGCGGAGACTGCATTCACGGTAAGCACTTCATATGTTGGCTCATTCGAAACTACCTTTACATTTCAAGCGCCCTATAGCGCTGAACTTTGGTACGGATTGAATTGAGCCCAACCTTTGAGGCATTGGCTTGGACAGCAAGGACAATATCAGAAACTACAGTGGCTGAGAAAGTATTCACCCCCTTGGCATTTTTCTTTGAAGATGCCAAATAATTTGTTATTGTGAAACAAACAAGAAATAAGACAAAACAACAGAAAACTTGAGGGTACATAACTATTCACCGCCCCAAGTCAATACCTTGTAGAGCCACCTTTTGCAGCTATTACAGCTGCAAGTCTCTTGGGGTACGTCTCTATAACCTTGGCACATCTAGCCACTGGGATTGTTGCCCATTCTTCAAGGCAAAACTGCTCCACCTCTTTCAAGTTGGATGGGTTCCACTGGGTTTACAGCAATCTTTAAGTCATACTACAGATTCTCAATTGGATTGAGGTCTGGGCTTTGACTAGGCCATTCTAAGACATTTAAATGTTTCCCCTTAAACCACTTGAGTGTTGCGTTAGCAGTATGCTTAGGATCATTGTCCTGCTGGAAGGTGAACCCCTGTTGCAGTCTCAAATCTCAGGAAGTCTGAAACAGGTTTCCCTCAATAATTTCCCTGAATTTAGCACCATCCATCATTCCTTCAGTTCTGACCAGTTACCCAGTCTCTGACGATGAAAAACATCCCCATAGCATGATGATGCCACCGCCATGCTTCACTGTGGGGATGTGTTCTCGGGGTGATGAGAGGTGTTGGGTTTGTGCCAGACATTGTGTTTTCCTTGATGCCCAAAAGGCTCAATTTCAGTCTCATCTGACCAGAGTACCTTCTTCCATATGTTTGGGGAGTCTCCCACATGCCTTTTGGCGAACACCAAACGTGTTTGCTTATAAAAATAAGCAATGACTTTTTTTTCTGGTCACTCTTCCGTAATGCCCAGGTCTGTGGAGTGTAGGCTTAAAGTGGTCCTATGGACAGATACTCCAATCTCCGCTGTGGAGCTTTGCGGCTTCTTCAGGGTTATCTTTGGTCTCTTTGTTGCCTCTCTGATTAATGCCTTTCTTGCCTGGTCCGTGAGTTTTGGTGGGAGGCCCTCCCTTGGCAGGTTTGTTGTGGTGCCATATTCTTTCCATTTTTTAATAACGGATTTAATGGTGCTCCGTGGGATGTTCAATTTCTTTTTATAACCCAAACCTGTCTTTACTTCTCCACAACTTTGTCCCTGACCTGTTTAGAGAGCTCCTTGGTCTTCATGGTGCTGCTTGCTTAGTGGTGCCCCTTGCTTAGGTGGTGTTGCAGACTCTGGGGGCCTTTCAGAACAGGTTTTTATATACTGAGATCATGTGACACTTAGATTGCACACAGGTGGACATTTTTAAAACTAATTATGTGACTTCTGAAGGTAATTGGTTGCACCAGATCTTATTTAGGGGCTTCATAGCAAAGGGGGTGAATACATATGCACTCAACACTTTCTGGGCGTTTTTTAAACAAGTCATCTTTTTAATTTTGCTAAACCAGTTTGGACTATTTTGTTACATGACATCCAATTAGAAATCAATAGGTTGTAATGCAACAAAATAGGAAAAAAGCCAAGGGGGATGAATACTTTTTCAAGGCACTGTATCAAATGTTCAAATATACAACAAATAGACCTTCAAATAACATTGAACTAAAGGTCTCTGCCGGTTCAGATGCTGAAATGAACTATGGTATGACAACAGGATCAAGATGCGGAGAGAGACTTTTAAACCAATAGCAAAACCTTTGCTGCCCTGTACATTTTGCCTGTTGGAAAAAGAATCCCGGGGTTCATGCTGAATCAAGATCTATTCATCAAAGGGAAGGCATATGTCACAGTGACTTAGAGCCAGGACTTAAGTCATCTGACAGCTGTCACTGCTCAAGGTTAAAGGCACTTTTACCTTCAATGGATTCTTTAGAAGTTACAGTAGATCCACATTCTAAGACAGATTTGGGAGAAAAGACAGGTGAGCTTTCGCAAAGGTGAGATTCGAGTCACTGTGGTAATCAATTATTATTTGACCCATGGACTTAACTCTCAACAGTGGTGTTAAGGCAATGTGACAGCTTTGTAAGTCTGTTATGTACAGTATACACTGCAAGCAGATTTTGTACTTCCAGTATATTGCCAGTGTATGTACTAATACCCTCACAAACCACATTGACTGTTCACACACAGACATAAAATGCCTGAAATGACAAAGACAAAATGTAATACTCAACTAACATCAAGGCGGTGGCCCGTTCCTGTAGGTTCATGCTCTACAACATCCGCAGAGTACGACCCTGCCTCACACAGGAATAGGCGCAGGTCCTAATCCAGGCACTTGTCATCTCCCGTCTGGATTACTGCAACTCGCTGTTGGCTGGGCTCCCTGCCTGTGCCATTAAACCCCTACAACTCATCCAGAACGCCACAGCCCGTCTGGTGTTCAACCTTCCCAAGTTCTCTCACGTCACCCCGCTCCTCCGCTCTCTCCACTGGCTTCCAGTTGAAGCTCGCATCCGCTACAAGACCATGGTGCTTGCCTACGGAGCTGTGAGGGGAACGGCACCTCAGTACCTCCAGGCTCTGATCAGGCCCTACACCCAAACAAGGGCACTGCGTTCATCCACCTCTGGCCTGCTGGCCTCCCTACCACTGAGGAAGTACAGTTCCCGCTCAGCCCAGTCAAAACTGTTCGCTGCTCTGGCCCCCCAATGGTGGAACAAACTCCCTCACGACGCCAGGACAGCGGAGTCAATCACCACCTTCCGGAGACACCTGAAACCCCACCTCTTTAAGGAATACCTAGGATAGGATAAAGTAATCCTTCTCACCCCCCCCCTTTAAGATTTATATGCACTATTGTAAAGTGACTGTTCCACTGGATGTCATAAGGTGAATGCACCAATTTGTAAGTCGCTCTGGATAAGAGCGTCTGCTAAATGACTTAAATGTAAAATGTCATGTAAATGATAATGAGGTCGTAGTTGAACATTCCACCATAAGATGGCTTGATCACACCTTTTTGGCACTGATTCACTTATTTACCCTTGTTGGACGTTCCACTGTTTACTCACAGGAGCATTCCTATCAACATTGGAGTGCTACTACGGAGGGAATACAGGAGCACACCACTTCCCGGAGTTTCTCAGCCCCTCGTGAGAAGGCAAGTGTCAATAATTCAATGTACAGTACATTCCCATTGGTGCATGACCAGATTGAGGTGTGTATTTAAAGGCCATGGAAGCAACGTGTGATGTTTGTGTTTTTTCAGATCAGAGGGAGCAGGCGCTCAGCGCGATGCAACTTGAGGAAGAAGAAGGTGTGCCAAAATGGTTTGGGACAGAGATGAGGAAGGGCATCTTGCGAACACTGGAACTGAAAAAAAACGGAGCGGAGCTACGATGAAGTTTTGAAGGCGCATCAGAGGGATCAGCGGCAAAATCCGGACTGTTTCACAAAGTAAACAGGGAAGTGAAACGTTAAATGCCTGTCAAAGGACCAATATTGCTGTCTTTTAATCTCACTCCCTTTTAACGTACCTGCAATACCTGGCTCACTGCTTTTAAAAGGAAGGACAAATGCTTTTAAAGTATTGACAATTGATGTGGATTGGATTATTACTGTATCTATATTTTGAATACTGGACTGTTAGTGTTAAGAGGTAATTATCATGAGAGCAACAATTCCTCAACATTGTGAATATTGAGCCAACAGTTGAGAAATATTTGCTGTTCCTTGTTTCTTTGTGCCTCAGGCCCACACAGATGAGTGGACAGGACCGGAGTAAAACGAGGCTTGGGCTGGCAGGCTGCCAGAATTCCCTTATCCCCTAAAACAGGAAAACCTTTTTTTGTTGTTGTGTGTAATCGATTCCACGCTAAGCCCTTTAGTTTCCAATCTGCCAATTGTTTTAAATAAATGTTAATACTTTTTGCTGAACTCTTGCTTCCTTATGTTTCACGGTTACTGTGGTTCCCAACTGGTCACTAGAACTCTATTTTTTTTGCAGTTTTGCAGTTAACCGTCCTGGTGCTCCAAACCTCCACCAGTTGGCGTAGTCAGGTTTTTATGACATAACAATGTCCCCTGGTGGTAGCAACACCATAAGTGCTGAAATAGTTTATTTAACCCCGATGGGTTTTGGATAGAACATCGGACAAATGATCACATAGAGGAACATGACTGGCAATGAGTTCTGAGAAAAACAGACAGCTGAGGATGAATAGTAAAGAACATTGTAATCACCATACTTATGTACAGCATACAAATACTGGGTTTTAAGACATGAATACTAAAAAAATACAGTCGTCTTTCGAAGTGACTCTCCATTAATATGAACAATATCAAAACAAAGACGTCATGCTCTCACAACCAGTACCATGTCGGAAGACTTCCTTGACGCGTTAGAATTGCTTAAATGGCTAGTACATATGTATATTACTATACTCATAAAACATCAATTAACAGTTGTTCATATTTTCTTAAAAATAAATGCAATATTGCAACAATTAAAGGGTTGTCATGAGTATAAAGAGTGATATACATTTGTAAGTGTGCATTAGAGGAAAGCAGTGGTATTTCATAAGTATTTGTGGCATCCGTTCAAATTACTTATTTTCTTTGAAATTGTAATACTTTAATTGATCTGTTGGCAAAGATATTTCATAGTCGTCAATTAATGTTACACAATAGTTTATGTTTCATACATAAGGTTAAAAGGGCAATCTGTGATTGTATAGACTATAACTTAGAAATTCCTAATTAGCTTAGATCGAGTGTCATACCAAAATATAATCTTGTTTTACTCCATTGTTTAATTGTAAGCAAATACTGTACAGCCTCAAAACATGATTAACACAATAATTCGAATATCATATATGCTCAGTCCTTGCACACATATCTCTGTCTATGAATTTGAAAGTTGTTACATTTCTCCAGCCCCACACCTCAGATATTTGACCAAAACAGTAGCTCAGAAACTTTGTTTTTGTTGAAATGCAGATTGCCTCTTTAATGTCTCTTTATAGGGAGTATCAATCGAGACTATCTCCGTAGTCATATGGAAAATTGACCTGATATGTATCCCAATAGTTTTAGGGAATTTTTGGCTTTCTTCTCAGAAAGTCTAACGTTGTTTTCTATCATACTACATTTACACATTTTGTCATAAGTGGTGACGTAGAATGGACTATGGTTGGTTGGGAATATGGGGGCAATACAATAGGTCACAACAGTGCTAATATATTTTTGATATGTCCTTATTCTTCCTCTGTTGTGGTGTCTAAAATACCCCAGGTTACCAGGACTGATTATGCACTACTGTATACCCAGGAGGAGAGAGACCACCCTGGGTAAATGGTCGTCACAATGTATAAAAGTCAAGGTAGGGAAACAATTTTTAAAAAGAGTTAGGGAAGAAAAACATTTCATATAGCAGCCGAAGTAGCCAAACATGTCATGATGCATTCATAACAATGAAAAGATCAGTAGAGTACACAATATGCATTTTATTTGGAGCTTAAAAGTGAGTTGCCTAAACACAATACATCACATAGTTATTTTATACATATAAAGTCTATACAGAACATATTCATACCCTTTAAATTATTGCACATTTTGTAGTTTTACAGCCTGATTTCAAGATGGATTAAATTGTTTTCTCTCATCTACACACGCCACCATGCTTGAATATGTGAAGACTGGTACTCAGTGATGTGTTGTATTGAAGACAAAGTTTTTTTTTTGCTATAATATTTGTAGTTTTACTTTAGTGCCTTATTGCAAACAGGTTGCATGTTTTGGAGTATTTTGTATTCTGTAAAGGCTTCTTTCTTTTCACTCTGTCATTTAGGTTAGTATTGTGGAGTAAATATCATTTTTGTTGATCGACTCAGGGACCTTACAAATAACTGTATGTGTGGGGTACAAAGATGAGGCAGTCATTCACAATCAGTCCATGCAACTTATTATGTGCTTAGCAAATTTGTACCACAAAACGTATTTAGGCTTGTCATAACAAAGGGGTTGAATATATTTCAGCTATACATTTTTTATTAATTTGTAAAAATTTTGAAAAACACAATTCTACTTTGAAATGATGGGTTATTGTGTGTAGGCAAGTGACAAAAAAATCTATATTCAATCCATTTTAATCTCAGGCTGTAAAACATGGATCCTGAGTGGCGCAGGGTTCTAGAAGCGTCACTATAGACCTGGGTTCGATCCTGGGCTGTATCGCAAGCGTCCGTGATTGGGAGTCTCATAAGGCAGCGCACAATTGGCCCAGCATTGCCTGGGTTAGGGGAGGGTTTGGTTGAGGTAGGCCATCATTGTAAATAAGAATTTGTTTTTAACAGACTTGCCAGATTAAATCAATTCAAAAATAAACAACAAAAATGTGTGAAAAGTTAAAGGGTGTGAATACTTTCTGAAGGCACTGTAAATATACATTACATTATACAAAAATCATGTGTTGGGGTTAAATTGGAAACCTGCTTATAACTTCCATATAGCCATCCATTAAGTATTTCCTAAATGAGTAATGGCATTTCCCTGAGCTGACTGCATAGCAATATTAATGTTGCGCTTATGTATAACTGAGTTCATAGGTATACTGTACATACAAGAGTTCAGTAATGTGTAAAAAGTCATTAAAAGTGCTTGTTATATACAAAGCTAACATGCTTTTTAATATACTTGTTCATGTGGTTTTAGGGTGAATCTATTCAACGTAGTGACATACAGTTGAGTCATCCCATGTTTGGTCCATATCGGATGTTGGGTACTGTATTTATTGAATATTATCAGAATCCTGTCAATTAAAATGCCCAATTGTGTGCAATCAATTAGCTGAATTTCTCAGAGATCAAATTATATTTCAACAAAATAATGTTTCAGGAACGCTAATGGAATCTGTCACTAACTACAGAACCGAGTTCTGAACAATCTGAGATGGTGGATGTCAATCTTCTTTCTTGTGATTTTTGAGGTGGAACGACACAGTTATGAGTGGAGATCCTGCCTCTACTGTACTTCTGTGATTGATAGCGTATTAGCCAGTCAGACGTCCTTGAAGTTATGTTTGTTGCACACTGATTTTGTGTGTCAGTTGACAGTACATATAGACAGGTTGCCTGACAACGTCAAAATGATGCCTGCGCATTGATGGGGCAGAAGACCATGAGTTGTAATTATTCTGAATGGTCAGATAGCTAGCAACATTGACAAAAAGCTGCCATGTGGGGAATCGTATATGGTTTGTTTCAGCTAGTTGTATCTTGTTCTTGATACCATGTCTTGTTTTGAGGTGCTTAACTTTCTGTATGTCTATGCTAATAAGGCAAAAATTCGCTAGCTAGCTAGCTACCCAATATCTTTAATGATCTATTTGAGAGAAAACAACAAGTGCTTATTGGGCAAAAGTATGTTTTCAATAAACATTCGGAGACTAAATATATTTCACGTTTTTAATAATCCTTTGGAGTTTATAATTGCTTTGCCCCAAAGTTGAGCACGCATCGGTTTTGTTCCTAAACAACCCAACCACATATTGCCCAGCACAGAACCTAGCAAGTCAGTCTGTATTGTTTTGCTAACTGTTAAAGAGATAGTTCACCCAAATGACTAAATTACATATTCTTTACTTTATCCTGTAAGTAAAACCAAGGCATGAATTCTGTCTTACCCTGTCCAAAGACTGCTTACAGGGTAAGGAAATCAATATTTTGTAAATTGAGTAAACTATCTATTTCATAAAACTCCCGAATGAGAGAAGGTCATTGTGGCGTTCTTCCCACGCCATCCGTCTACAATTAAGTTGACAAGATAAGGAGCCATTAGAAATGACAGCACAGTACCTACGTGTGAGCTAACTGGTAAAGCTACTGAAGAGGCTAATGTGTGTCAAGTACAGCAAACCAAGTCCAAGGATGATTATAATTGACTGTAAATCAATAGTTTACAGATTTTAACACTTCGGGTCCTGTGGACAGAAACTCATCAGAAGGAAATGGGCAACTTTCATATGTTGACATAACATGTTTTCACGGGCAGTTCTATTCCTAAAGGTAGGTATAGTGCTTCTGTTTGACCATGAGCCATTGTAATAATGAATCTCCCTGTAGGTTACATGCCTGCTGATTCCCCTCTCTCTCTCTATCTCTCTCCCCTCGATGCTGCTCATTTTGTTCCAGAATTTATTCTGAAATGGAAGAGGAAAACAGGATTAGATGATACATGGGGAAAAATCAACATCTGTGTCACACAAAAAAATGCAATTGTTTCATTATGAAAAACAGCAACATCTCCACCCACTGCTGTTGGGATGAAAGTTAAACTTCAACCTTCCTACTAATAATACAAAAGTACCTCAAATCTTAGCGTTTCAGCCATATGGACAATCAAGGAGTTTCATTGCAATGGCATGAATCATTTGCAATTGGACGATTATGAGCTCAGCAAAATGTTCGAGACACCTGTCGCTCTGCAACTGCCAAGGTGTTGGAATGCAACATAGGGTCAAAGTCATAAACTTCAGTCATTCTTGCTCATAGTGATGTTTCACTGAAGGCTGCATATTTGACGATGGAACCTAGCCCCAAGGTTGTTATTCAAATGACAAAGACTTTTAAACGTTAATTAAGTACATTACAACATTAAACAAGAACAACTAGGGGGAGGTGAGAGATGCTAATGTATTCTAAATCACCCCTTTATGAACTACCAATTACATTTGATGTCTCTTTCCATGGCAATTTAGTCGGTTTCAGGGGAGATTTTTGTTGGAACACATATCGATCAGGTTTAACCTCTGGCTTTAAAGATATACCAATAATGTCATCATGTCAATCATTGGGTCAAAGTGGGGACCTAGAGGACTGAATTAAATGATTACAGCTGTGCATGGGGCCCTTACCTGACCATGATTGGTTCATGGTCAGGTAAGGTTCACCAATCATACATTATTATTAATACTGTGAATCGTTATGCTCTTAGCTAATACACACAACAAATGCTAACCTTACTGTTAATATTTTACTTTGACCTTGGGACCAGCACATTGCAAAGACATATTTAAGGCTACTGCCAGGAGTGATTAAAAAAATCTGAAAAACATGTCACATACTTCCTGGATTCCTCTCAGGACAATGTAACATATACAGAAAAAGCGATGCAGAAGGCAGAAGTCACACTTCACGTAAACTTCACTTTCCTGCACACAACTAAAAAAGTTCTGACAGACAAACGTGGTGAGAAAGTAAGATGTATCGGACCTCGGGCTATTGCCGAATTCCTAACCTTACAGCAAACTACAGCCTCTTCTGATGCTTGTGAAATAACAGGACATGTAGCAGAAAGCAGTACACAGGTGCAGTTCTGGGATAGTGTATAACAGTGTATACGACAGTGCAATCTATCAGTCAGGTCTTGACTTTGACCTGCTGTACGGCTCCTTACAGTCAAGCGCAGTCTCAAATTTCAATGATGAAATACGAATCACTATAACGTCTAACATTCTTTTCCAAATGGTCAAAGTGCTTTACACTTAGAACATTATTTTGATTGGTAGTTCAATTAAGTTACCTAAAATAGATAAAAGTACTGTCATCAATATATTTGTACCTTCATCAATATATGTGTTGATGTTCCAGTCAGTCTACATTACTTACTTACTTTTACAGTGACACACAGGAATACACTAGACTATATTTATGGTCATTCTGTCCTCCTGTCTGTTATCATTCCTCCTGGGAACATCCAGTGAAGGTGGAGAGTTAGAGGACGCACTTGACAAATAGCTTAGACCTGTGGGGTGGTATAGTAATGGGTTTAATCAATACTCTCATGAACCTGACAGAGAAATCAGGGTGGCCCCAGTCTTTGACTATAAGTGTGGCATCCACAGGACACTGTTAAATGACTCATCATACTCCAATTTGTCAAGGGAATTGAAGATAAATAATCAAGAGCTTTATCGTGGTCGAGTGCAACCAGGAAACAATATAATACTTTTGGAAGTGAATTGATAGTGACCCACTTGTTTTTATTAGTTTTATAGTTGCTATTCTCAAAATTGACCTGAGGAAGAGTAGCTGCTGCTGCTTTAGAAACTGTCATGCAGGTGAATGAGGACCCAAAAGCGACTTGGCGAAAACAGAGTCTTTAATCCAGTAAAGTAATTCTACAAACATAAGACATAATTCCACTCGTAATGACGAGAACAGACTGGAGACTCGATCAAGAACTGCAGGTTGCCTCGGGAAGGCACTTGAACCTAGCAGACTCAGACACCTGCTCTCCACGCAGCATCTGAGGGAAACACGACACGACAGGGCGATACACAGACACAGCACGGTGAACAATAGACAAGGATCCGACAGGGCAGGAACGGAAAACAAGGAGAGAAATAGGGACTCTAATCAGGGAAAAGAATAGGGAACAGGTGTGGGAAGACTAAATGATTGATTAGGGGAATAGGAACAGCTGGGAGCAGGAACGGAACGATAGAGAGAAGAGAGAGAGGAAGGGAGAGAGAAAAAGGGGAACGAACCTAAAAAGACCAGCAGGGGGAAAATGAACAGAGGGAAAAGCCAAAATGACAAGACAATCTAAGACAAAACATGACAGAAACAGCTAATGGGGATCCTAATAAAATACTATACTAAAAAATCGCACCTATTTCATGACAGATTTAATGCATTGAGATATTTAATGCAGAACTTCCTTGAGAATGAATTCCATCTTATTTGATATCCACCAACACCAAAAACATTGACAGGATGCACTCTTTAACAATAGAAGCGCAGAGGCAGTCATTTTGACTGCATGGGGATTTAAGATGGAAATATCTGTGCCATTTTTTAAGTCATGGCCCCCTCTGTCCTTGACTTTTCCTTAGTAGTGTAGGTCTATTTAACACACTTACAGTATGTTAGAATTTTGATATCACAAACAGAATTGGTGTTATAAGCAGTTTTAAGAGGATGTCATTTTTTTCAGTGGAACGCCAAAAAGTTACATTTTCAAATCCTACTATAGAGTCACATGCAGTTAAGGGTAAAATACAGGAAACTATCTAAGTTTACCAGTAAACTACCAGAATTTTGGTAACGTTCAATGATTTTACGTAATTTATCACAAGACATCTAGTGGCCCTTTTCTGTACTTCAGATTTTGACCAGTGACTGTAATTATCTCTGGCCCACTGTATGGCAATTTTAACATATGAAATAATCAATTCAATTTAATGACCTAGCTGTAAAACATTATCCTTAATGTAAACCAATTTTCTCTTTTACTATATGGTCTACCACGAGAAACTCATTGACAATATGAACACAGATGTAAAAAAAAGGAACATTATATATGAATTACTTGTTGTTTTAGTTATTCAAGTTTAAATTAATTACCTATATTAACAAAGTTTCTGGGGCCTCCGGGGTGGCGCAGTGGTTAAGGGTGCTGTACTGCAGCGGCAGCTGTGCCACCAGAGACTCTGGGTTCGAGATTCTGGTAACGTTGGTAAATTACCGGTAGCTTTGCAACCCTACATGGAGGATTTCGATATAGTATCAGAAACCCTTACCTTTGCCAAATAACTCTCCAAATGGAAGAGATTAGCTCTTTTCAAGATATCACATTTTCCAAGAATAACATGAGCATGTGGCAGCTGATAGTCTACAGTAACATAAACCAATGGAAATTATATTGTGTTCATTGAAATAGTTTTTGTTTCTGTATTCTAATGTTACCCAAGACTGGGATATTCATAAACACAACCAAATTATTATGTTTCCAATGGCATATATGAAATGCATTTATTAGACTGTTAGAATGTTACAGTCAAAATGGATGCTCATCGTGATAGTAAGGGGGATAGCCGTAGGAATACACTTCCATTATCAACCATGACTCACACACTTCAGCAGGCCTTTTATTCATGGCTTGCTAATGGCTTCAGAGCACATTATCCTACATGTAACTGTAAAAGCATTGGTTTCATGCATGTTATCATTAGAAGCCTCCTCCCAGTGTTTTATTCACTATTCACTTCTTTAGCACACTCTGCCAACCCGGATGTCCTAGCCATGTCTGAATCCTGGCTTAGGAAATCCTGAAATTTCCATCCCTAACTATAACATTTTCCGACAAGATAAAACAAAGCGCGCAGAGTTGCAATCTACTGCAGAGATAGCCTGCATAGTTCTGTCATACTATCCAGGTCTGTGCCCAAACAATTTGAGCTTATTCTTTTATAAAGTTATTTTATAAAATTCCAGAAACAAGTCTCTCACCGTTGCAGCTTGTTATAGACCCCCTTCAGCCCCCAGCTGTGCCCTGGACACCATATGTGAATTCATCGCCCCCCATGTATCTTCAGAGTTCATACTGTTAAGTACCCTAAACTGGGACTTGCTTAACACCCCGGCCGTCCTACAATCTAAGCTACATGCCAAGCTACAAATAATCAAGGAATCAACCAGGTAAAACCCAAAATAAGTAACCATGGGCACCCCCTTAGATATCATCCTGACCAACTTGCTCTCTAAATACACCTCCGCTGTCTTCAACCAGGATCTCAGCGATCACTGCCTCATTGCCTGCGTGCATAAATGATCCGCGGTCAAACGGTTACACCTCATCACTGTCAAACGCTCCCTAAAACACTTCAGCGAACAGGCCTTTCTAACCGACCTGGCCCTGGTATCCTGGAAGGATATTGACCTCATCCCGTCAGTAGAGGATGCCTGATTGCTCTTCAAAAGTGCTTTCCTCTCCATCTTAAATAAGCATGCCCCATTCAAAAACGGTGGAACTAAGAACAGATATAGCCCTTGGTTCACCCCAGACTTACCTGTCCTTGACCAGCACAAAAACATCCTGTGGCATTCTTCATTAGCATCGAATAGCCCCCGCGATATGCAACTCTTCAGGGAAGTCAGGAACCAATATACTCAGTCAGGTAGCAAAGAAAAGGCTAGATTTTTTAAACAGAAATTTGCTTCCTGTAGCACTAATTCCCAAAAGTTTTAGGACACTAAAGTCCATGGAGAATAAGAGCACCTCCTCCCAGCTGCCCACTGCACAGAGGATAGGAAACACTGTAAACACTGATAAATATACGATAATTGATCATTTCAAATAAGCATTTTCCACGGCTGGCCATGCTTTCCACCCGGCTACCCCTACCCTGGCCAAAACCTCAGCACCCCCTGCAGCAACTCCCTCCCCCCACCCCACTTCTCCTTCACCCAAATCCAGACAGCCGATGTTCTGAAAGAGCTGCAAAATCTGGATCCCTACAAGTCAGCTGCGCTAGACAATCTGGACCGTCTCTTTCTAAAATGTTGCAACCCCTATAACTAACCTATTCAACCTTTCTTTCATATCGTCTGAGTTCCCCAAAGATTGGAAAGCTGCTGCGGTCATCTTCCTCTTCAAAGGGGAGACACCTTAGACCCAATCTGTTATAGACCTATATACATCCTGCCCTGCCTTCCTAAAATCTTTGAAAACCAAGTTAATAAACTGATCACCAACCATTGAATCGTACCTTCTCCACTTTGCAATCTGGTTTTCGAACTGGTCATGGGTGCACCTCAGCCACCCTCAAGGTCCTAAACGATATTAACCGCCATTGATAAAAGACAGTACTGTGCAGTCGTCTTCATTGACCTGGCCAAGGCTTTTTGTCGACAGACTCAATAGCCTTGGCTTCTCAAATGACTGCCTCGCCTGGTTTACCAACTACTTCTCAGATAGAGTTCAGTGTGTCAAACCGACCTGTTGTCCCGACCTCTGGCAGTCTCTATGGGGGTGCTACAGGGCTCAATTCTCTGGCCAACTATTTTCTCTGTATATATCAATGATGCGCTCTTGCTGCTGGTGATTCTCTGATCCACCTCTACGCAGACGACACCATTCTGTATACAACTGGTCCTTCTTGGACACTGTGCTAACAAACCTCCAGACGAGCTTCAATGCCATACAACACTCCTTCCGTGGCCTCCCAACTGCTTTTAAATGCTAGTAAAACTAAGTGTATGCTCTTCAACCGATTGCTGCCCGCACCCTCCCGCCCGACTAACATAACGAATCTTGATGGTTCTGACCTAGAATATGTGGACAACTGCAAATACCTAGGTGTCGGGCTAGACTAAACTCTCCTTCCAGACTCACATTAAGTATCTCCAATCCAAAATTAAATCCAGAATCGGCTTCCTATTTCGCAACAAAGCCTCCTTCACTCATGCCGCCAAACATACCCACATAAAACCGACTATCCTACGATCCTTGACTTTATCACCAAAGGCCTGTCATGTTTTGTCTTATATTGTCTTGTCATTATGCTTTCCCTTCTGTTCGTTTCCCCCTGCTGGTCTTATTAGGTTCGTTCCCTTTTTCTATCCCTCTCTCTCCCCCTCCCTCTCTCTCCTCTCTCTATCGTTCCGTTCCTGCTCCCAGCTGTTCCTCATTCTCCTACTCACTCATTTAGTCTTTTCACACCTGTCCCCTATTTTGTCCTCTGATTAGAGTCCCTATTTCTCCCCTTGTTTTCCGCTTCTGTCCTTGTCGGATCCTTATATGATGTTCGCTGTGCTGTGTCATTGTCTCGCCCTGTCGTGTCTTGTCTCCTTCAGATGCTGCGTGTGAGCAGGTGTCTAAGTCTGCTACGGTCGGTGCCTTCCCGAGGCAACCTGCAGTCAATGGTCGAGTCTCCAGTCTGTCCTCGTCACTACGAGTGGATTTAAGTTTTTTCATGTTTTGTTTTCGTCTTTTATTGTCCAGGAGTATTGCTTTTGCCTTTTATTGGAATAAAGACTCTGTTTTCACCAAGTCGCTTTTGGGTCCTCATTCACCTGCATAACAAGGCCCATATACTACCTACCACTGCGATCTCTATGCTCTCATTGCTGCCAATGACTGGAACGAATTGCAAAAATCTTTGAAGCTGAAGTCTTATATCTCCCTCTCTATCTTTAAGCATCAGCTGTCAGAGCAGCTTACCGATCACTGTACCTGTACACAGCCACTCTGTAAATTGCACACCTGTCTACCTCATCCCCATATTGCTCTTTGCACCCCAGTATTTCTACTTGCACATCATCATCTGCACATATATCACTCCAGTATTAATGCTACATTGTAATGATTTTCGCCTCTATGACCTATTTATTGCCTACCTCCCTACATTTGCACACACTGTACATATATCTTTCTATTTGTAATTTATTTTGTGTTATTGACTGTACGTTTGTTTATGTATAACTGTGTTGTTGTTTTTGTTGCACTGCAATGCTTTATCTTGGCCAGGTCGCAGTTGTAAATGAGAACTTGTTCTCAACTGGCCTACCTGGTTAAATAAAGGTGAAATAAATCAAATTTAAATGAAATAAATATTTGTACATTTGCTGTGTAATTGTATATTTTTACTAGTTCCACAGAACCAGTCTTCTTTCATATTTACTCCTGTAAGTGCAGGCCGATGGTTGATCAACTACCGATGATTTTAGAAAATGTATTCTATTCTGAAAATGACTTGTGTGCATTCCTTGATTGCTATAATCAATTCATTGGATATAAAACAACTAACTGTTCTAACAGCAAACTGGATTTTTACTGCTCTCTATGTTGGCAGGGCTGGTCTTTGATTTGAAATGGCTCAATATCATTATTTCCATTCCACCTACCAATAAAAACAAATAAGAATGTTTTCAAAAACAACTCACTGCTGATGGTTTCTTAGCAGTTGTCCTTGTCAGTCTTCATGATCATGTCATTCTAACTGCTGAAAAAAGAAGAGAGAGCAAGGTTTTGTTCAAGTTGTATGGTCAATACATACATTTTGTAGTATTTTACCCCCTTTTTAAATCTTGTCCCATCGCTACAACTCCCCAACGGGCTCAGGAGAGGCAAAAATCGAGTCATGTGTCCTCCGAAACATGACGCGCCAAACATAACACCCGCCCACTTAACCTGGAAGCCAGCTGCACCAATGTGGCGGAGGAAACACCGTTCAACTGACAACCAGGATCAGCCTGCAGGCACCACAAGAAGTCGCTAGAGCACGATGAGCCAAGAAAAGCTCCCCCGGCCAAACCCTCCCCTAACCCAGATAAGGCTGGGCCAATTGTGCGCCGCCCTATGGGACTCACGGTCACTGCCAGTTGTGACACAGCCTGAGATCCAACCCAGGTCTGTAGTGGCGATGCAGTGCTTTAGACCACTGTGCCACTAGGGAGGCCCTGGTCATTACATTCTAAGTATTCTATGACAGCAATATAACAGCAGTGTCAAGTTGATTTGCTCTTACACCCTCAGGGTAACAATATCTGCAATGCAGACGGATGTGTAGGGGGCAACATTCTCTCCATGTATAAAAAGTCACATTTTATTAAACATACAATAATATTACATCCATTCCCAGTAGTTCCTAATTTTTTGGCAGCACCTCCTCTCCAGTTGTTAGATCACAACATGTTTTTCCCGTACTTATTGCCTTCAAAAATGATGTTGTTTCCATGATACTGCATGATACTTGATACTGAGTGTATGTAGTTTCCATGATACTGAGTGTCATCCCATACAAAGTGAACCTCATCCAGAAAATAAGCAATTAAGGGATTGTTCTATTGCTTTGCAAACAGTACCAGGAGAACATTACAGTTGTAATAGAAAACATCCAGAGCATAGAGCCTTTTTCACTGAATCTGGTGTTCAGTAATTAACAGAAGTCCCATCCTTATGGCATTATCTGGGCATCACTTAACACTGGCCATTTTTTCTCTTTTTCTCTTGACACTACACCCCATCTCAGAAATTGTGCCAAACAAACAATTAACTCTCTGTGCATCACTATACCAGGTTTCCATCCAACCGTTTTTATCAGAGTTAAGTACATATCAGATAAAAAACAGGTCTGATAAGTGAGAAATGTTGGTGGAAACACTTTTATGCCCAAATATTGTTATAATAACCATCAAATTGAAGTAAACTTGGAGACTTGGGAAATCATGCAGTTTATTCGGCTACAGATTAAATTAACTTCACATTGTGGTGAAATTGCACAGTGATCTTAATGCTTCTTTCCTGTAAACATTGAGTGTCTGATTCTGGTGACAAGATCATCAATGTTTGGCTGCCTTTGGACAAATACAAATAATCTCTCTCTTTTGTCCATAATATTCTCCTAATAATCTCATAATTTTAGGGCGGCAGGTATCCGAGTGGTTAAAGCATTGGGCCAGTAACCGAAAGGATGCTAGATTGAATCCCCGAGCTGACAAGGTAAACATCTACCGTTCTGCCACTGAACAAGGCAGTTAACCCACTGTTCCTCGGCTGTCATTATAAATAATAATTTGGTTTTATTAAAAAAGCATAGGCTATAGGCCTAACCACACTGTGTCTCAAATCAAATGAAATGTTATTTGTCACATACACATGGTTAGTAGATGTTAATGTGAGTGTAGCGAAATGCTTGTGCTTCTAGTTCCGACAATGCCGTAATAACCAACGAGTAATCTAACCTAACAATTTCACAACAGCTACCTTATACACACAAGTGTAAAGGGATGAAGAATATGTACATAAAGATATATGAATGAGTGATGGTGCAGAACGGCATAGGCAAGATGCAGAGGGTGTCGAGTACAGTATATACATATGAGATGATAATGTAGGGTATGTAAACATTATATTAAGTGGCATTGTTTAAAGTGGCTAGTGATACATGTATTACATAAAGATGGCAAGATTCAGTGGGTGGTATAGAGTACAGTATATACATTTGAGATGAGTAATGTAGGGTATGTAGACATTATATTAAGTGGCATTGTTTAAAGTGGCTAGTGATACATTTGTCACATGTATGGCAGCAGCCACTCAATGTTAGTGGTGGCTGTTTAACAGTCTGATGGCATTGAGATAGAAGCTGTTTTTCAGTCTCTCGGTCCCTGCTTTGATGCACCTGTACTGACCTCGCCTTCTGGATGATAGCGGGGTGAACAGGCAGTGGCTTGGGTGGTTGTTGTCCTTGATGACCTTTATGGCCTTCCTGTGACATCGGGTGGTGTAGGTGTCCTGGAGGGCAGGTAGTTGGCCAGCGGTGATGCGTTGTGCAGACCTCACTACCCTCTGCAGAGCCTTACGGTTCTAGGCAGAGCAGTTGCCATACCAGGCGGTGATACAGCCTGACAGGATGCTCTTTATTGTGCATTTGTAAAGGTTTGCTTTTGGTGACAAGCCAAAATTCTTCAGCCTCCTGCAGTTGAAGACGCGCTGCTGCGCCTTCTTCACCATGCTGTCTGTGTGGGTGGACCAATTCAGTTTGTCTGTGATGTGTACGCCGAGGAACTTAACTTTCTACCCTCTCCACCACTGTCCCATCGATGTGGATAGGGGGGTTCTCCCTCTGCTGTTTCCTGAAGTCCACAATCATCTACTTTGTTTTGTTGACGTCGAGTGTGAGGTTATTTTCCTGACACCACCCTCCGAGGGCCCTCACCTTCTCCCTGTAGGCCGCCTCGTCGTTGTTGCTTATCAAGCCTACCACTGTAGTGTCGTCTGCAAACTTGATGATTGAGTGGGAGGCGCGGATGACCACGCAGTCGTGGGTGAACAGGGAGTACAGGAGAGGGCTCAGAACGCACCCTTGTGGCACCCCAGTGTTGAGGATCAGCGGGGTGGAGATGTTGTTACCTTCCCTCACCACCTGGGGGGCGGCCCGCCAGGAAGTCTAGTACCCAGTTGCACAGGGCGGGGTCGAGACCCAGGGTCTTGCGCTTGATAACGAGTTTTGAGGGTACTATGGTGTTAAATGCTGAGCTGTAGTCGATGAACAGCATTCTCACATAGGTATTCCTCTTGTCCAGATGGGTTAGGGCCGTGTGGTTGCGATTGCGTTGTCTGTGGACCTATTGGGGCGGTAAGCGAGTGTAAACCGATTGGAAATGTAAAACAACGGGGATAAATTACGGCTGTCAGTCTCCCACCAGCAGATTCAACAAGCGAACGAACAGCAAACAAATTGCAGACCATCAATTGGTGTGATGTTTTTTCTCCTTAAATCTCAACAGTAAGTTGAGACCGCGACTGAGTTCCCGATGACCAGACAGATGTATCTCTGGACAAGTGGTCTTTTGACTTTACCTGAAGCTAGTCTGGGCAGCTTGCTCTGGGTATCACACACACTGGCACAGGTCACAAGGGGCTCAGACAGGGATTGGACAGGCTGAAGGAAGGCCAAAGTGGGATAAGGCACTGATTGGACAAGGGTCACAGTGGTGTCGGATAACGAGGAGTTGTCCAGGCCTGGTTGGCTGCAGAGATGGTCTTTTGAGCCAGATGGTACTCTCCACCGGGGTAATGGGGAGGGTGACACCTCCTCACTAGAGGAACTGGGAGCACTGGGAGGACTGAGGGAGTTTTGGGCCGATGTGGACATGGGAAGGAGGTGGAGGATGGAGGAGAACAAGGAGGAGGAATCAAGGAGGGGGAATGTTCCAATGCCGCTGTCCAACGTTCGCATCTTGCAGCCGGAGCCTGAGGTACAAGGAAAAAACATGATGGGGCTTGGAGATGCAGGAGTTACACACAACAAATGGAACAATCTAAACAGAATTACATGTTTTCATATAATTAATTAAGTAGGTATCATCCAATCACACCGCAAAAATCATTGTCTTGTGTCATTTGTGCCCTCTGAATAATGATAACTACCTCATGTTATGACTAGTTTAACAACCAAATCTATGAATTAATGGGTTTATAATAGCATTGGTAATATGTCTCCACAACATGAAATGCAACATTATCCTCAACATGATCAATTTTAATGAATTATTTTCTCTCCAGCCTGGTTTGATTGTCTGTTCTCTCCTTGTCCCCTGTCCTATCTCGGCCACATTATGTTCTGCATGAGGGAGTCTTAACCAGCTGCGACTGGCTGTCACCCAGGCCGCCTTGTGGTAATTTCAGTGCAACAGATGGTCTGTTTTTTTCGTTCTACGGCACTCGGCAAAGGTCCTTTCTAAGAGCCAAGCCAGATGGATGGTAGTTACGTAAAATCGAATTACATTTAACTGTGATGCTGGCTAATGATTCCGCGCTAATTAGCGCATGATACCATGGTTGTCACCATAGAGAATGGGCTTCACCCAAACAGAGAGGAATCATGGTGGATAAAGCTTAGGGAAAATGTGGCACTTCTGAGAACAATTGAGATTGTGATTTAGTGGCAGTGTGTCAAATCAAGTGCATTTATGATATTGTACAGTTGGTGACAAAGCGATTGCTAATGCCATCAAGCAATATTGAATACGTATCTATTAAACTCTAATACAACTGTACACTTCATGTAGTATGCTGGGCAACACAATATTTGAATATTTAATGTATGCAATAGTTAAAGTACAGTAATGACAACTCTGTCATTTTGCATTGTCACACTGCATTCTTTCACATGCACCTCCTGGCACAGACAAACACAGCTCAGAACAACATACAGTATATTAAAATCAAACCAACAAGGACCCTGTCTCCTTGTCATGCTGGCATGATTTTCGACCTAATAGCCAGTAGACTTCTTTAGTAACAGAAAATAAAATACTGGTTCCTCTTCAGCAATCCAGAGAAACAGGTGGGCTGCTAACTGACAACTTCACTGATAATTGGGTGTCTTCAGTCAGTATGTGTTTTAATTATACAGTCAGAGACAACATTCCCTAGCTTCAAGAGGTTAATGCGAGTGTAGCGAAATGCTTGTGCTTCTAGTTCCGACAATGCAGTAATAACCAACGAGTAATCTAACCTAACAATTTCACAACAGCTACCTTATACACACAAGTGTAAAGGGATGAAGGATATGTACATAAAGATATATGAATGAGTGATGGTATAGAACAGCATAGGCAAGACGTAGTAGATGGTATCGAGTACATTATATACATATGAGATGAGTAATGTAGGGTATGTAAACATTATATTAAGTTGCATTGTTTAAAGTGGCTAGTGATACATGTATTACATAAAGATGGCAAGATTCAGTGGGTGGTATAGAGTACAGTATATACATTTGAGATGAGTAATGTAGGGTATGTAGACATTATATTAAGTGGCATTGTTTAAAGTGCCTAGTGATACATTTTTCACATGTATGGCAGCAGCCACTCAATGTTGGTGGTGGCTGTTTAACAGTCTGATGGCCTTGAGATATAAGTTGTTTTTCAGTCTCTCGGTCCCTGCTTTGATGCACCTGTACTGACCTCGCCTTCTGGATGATAGCGGGGTGAACAGGCAGTGGCTCGGGTGGTTGTTGTCCTTGATGATAGTTATCGCCTTCCTGTGATATCGGGTGGTGTAGGTGTCCTGGAGGGCAGGTAGTTTTCCCCCGTTGATGCGTTGTGCAGACCTCACTACCCTCTGGAGAGCCTTACGGTTGTGGGCGGAGCAGTTGCCGTACCGGGCGGTGATACAGCCCGACAGGATGCTCTCGATTGTGCATCTGTAAAAGTTTGTGAGTGTTTTTCGTGATAAGCCAAATTTCTTCAGCCTCCTGAGGTTGAAGAGGTGCTGCTGCGCCTTCTTCACCACGCTGTCTGTGTGGGTGGACCAATTCAGTTTGTCCATGATGTGTACGCCGAGGAACTTAAAACGTTCTACCCTCTCCACAACTGTCCCGTCGATGTGGATAGGGGGGTCCTCCCTCTGCTATTTCCTGAAGTCCACGATCATCTACTTTGTTTTGTTGACGTTGAGTGTGAGGTTAGTTTCCTGACACCACATTCCGAGGGCCCTCACCTTCTCCCTATAGGCCGTCTCGTCGTTGTTGGTTATCAAGCCTACCACTGTAGTGTTGTCTGCAAACTTGATGATTGAGTTGGAGGTGCGCATGGCCACACAGTCGTGGGTGAACAGGGAGCAAAGGAGAGGGCTCAGAACGCACCCTTGTGGAGGATCAGCGGGGTGGAGATGTTGTTACCTACCCTCACCACCTGGGGGGCGGCCCTCCAGGAAGTCCAGTACCTAGTTGCACAGGGCGGGGTCGAGACTCAGGGTCTCGAGCTTGATAACGAGTTTGAAGGGTTCTATGGTGTTACATGCTGAGCTGTAGTCGATGAACAGCATTCTCACATAGGTATTCCTCTTGTCCAGATGGGTTAGGGTGCAGTGTGGTTGCGATTGCGTTGTCTGTGGACCTATTGGGGCGGTAAAGCAAATTGGAGTGGGTCTAGGGTGTCAGGTAGGGTGGAGGTGATATGGTCCTTGACTAGTCTCTCAAAGCACTTCATGATGATGGAAGTGAGTGCTACGGGGTGGTAGTTGTTTAGCTCAGTTACCTTAGCTTTCTTGGGAACAGGAACAATGGTGGCCCTCTTGAAGCATATGGGAACAGCAAACTGGGATAAGGAATGATTGAATATGCCCGTAGACACACCAGCCAGCTGGTCTGCGCATGCTCTGAGTATGCGGCTGGGGATGCCGTCTGTGCCTGCAGCCCTGCGAGGCTTAACACGTTTAAATGTTTTACTCACATTGGCTGCAGTGAAGGAGAGTCCACAGGTTTTGGTAGCGGGCCATGTCAGTGGCACTGTATTGTCCTCAATGCGAGCAAAGTTGTTTAGTCTGTCTGGGAGCAAGACATCCTAATCCGCGGGGCTGGTTTTCTTTTTGTAATCCATGATTGACTGTAGAACCTGCCACATACCTCTTGTGTATGAGCCATTGAATTGCGACTTGTCTCTATACTGACGCTTAGCTTGTTTGATTGCCTTGCGGAGGGAATAGCTGTTTGTATTCGGTCATGCAGTGGTTCGCACGTTCAGTTTCACGAGAATGCTGCCATTAATCCACATTTTCTGGATTGGGAATGTTTTAATAGTTGCTGTGGGTACGACATCGCCAATGCACTTGCTAATGAACTCACTCACCAAATTAGCGTATTCGTCAATGTTGTTTTTTTGACACAATGCGGAACATATGCTAATCCACGTGATCGAAGCAATCTTGAAGCGTGGAATCAGATTGTTCAGACCAGCGTTGAACAGACCTGAGAGCGGGAGCTTCCTGTTTTAGTTTCTGTCTATAGGCTGGAAGCAAATAAATGGAGTCGTGGTCAGCTTTTCCGAAAGAAGGACGGGGGAGGAACTTATATGCATCGTAGAAGTTAGAATAACAATGATCCAAGGTTTTACCAGGCCTGGTAGCACAATCGATATGCTGATACAATTTAGGGAGTCTTGTTTACAGATTAGCCTTGTTAAAATCCCCAGCTACAATGAATGCAGCCTCAGGAAATGTGGTTTCCAGTTTACATATAGTCAGATAAAGTTTGTTCAGGTCCATCGATGTGTCTGCTTGGGGGGGAATATATGCGGCTGTGATTATAATCATGGAGAATTCTATTGGCAGATAATGCGGTCGACATTTGATTGTGAGGAATTCTAATTCAGGTGAACAGAAGCACTTGAGTTCCTGTATGTTGTTATGATCACCACGTCTCGTTAATCATAAGGCATACCCCCCCCCCCCCCGCCCCTATTCTTACCAGAAAGATGTTTGTTTCTGTCGGTGCGATGCATGAAGAAACCAGCTGGCTGTATCAACTCCGATAGCGTGTCTCGAGTGAGCCATGTTTCCGTGAAGCAAAGAACGTTAGAGTCTCTGATGTCTCTCTGGAATGCTACCCATGCTCAGATTTCATCAACCTTGTTGTCAAGAGACTGGACCTTGGTGAGTGGTGCGTGATGTTGCCCGTCTCCCGAGCCTGACCAGAAGACAGCTTCGTCTGCCCCCTTTACGGCGTCGTTGTATTGGATCGCCTGCCGGGATCCGATCCATTGTCCCGGGTAGTGGGCAAAACACAGAAACCGCTTCGGGAAAGTTGTATTCCTGGTCGTAATGATGGTGAGTTGACGTTGCTCTTATATCCAGTAGTTCCTCCCGACTGCATGTAATAAAACTTAAGATTACCTGGGGTACCAATGTAATAAATATCACATCAAAAAAACAAAATACTTCATAGTTTCCTAGGAACGCGAAGCGAGGTGGCCATCTCTGTCGGTGCCGGAAGTTCAGCAAAGTATCTGAGCTGTTGGCTAGATTGCATGTGCCAATACCAGAGTGAGCACACTCGCTATATAAAGCAACATTTTTGAGTGAGTAAACCATCAGTAGAGTTGAAAATTCGATAGAAACCCATTTAACTATTCATTTTTATTTGGTACATGGTAATTATACCTCAAAGGGTATTTCAATATGCATTCCGTCATCACTCGCAGCCTTTTATGATAATCTGTCACCAATTGGATGGAAACCTAGCTAGTGAGATATGAATTTCAATCACCACCAAATCTCCTCTCATGACAGGTTAATTGAGTGTCTCTTTAGCAGAGTCTATACTGGGGCTATCATTCGCATACTAATATGGGCAAGCCTCTTCTCTCTGCTCACTTAAAATGTGATCCTCTGCCTTAATGCTGGCTTTAGTTGTAGTAATAACAAGGTCTGATCACTGTCACCTCCAGGACTGTATTTTCCTCATGGGCAAAATATTTTAAAGGCCCCCTTTTTGGCAGTGGAGAGAAAACGTTCCTGCAATTCCACCTATTTTGCCAAGCGGTGTAAAGAACATAATGCAGTTTTAAACCACATTTTCTGAAATTCTACACATTTTGCATTGGGGGTAACTGTGTGACTGTCAGTGAATGATGTAAGAAGAGGAAAACTGCTGATGCACTACCAAATTAAACATTTTCCACCTTTGTATTCTACCATTCTAAAGACACGGACCCACCGGTAGATTTGTCAAGCGTTTATACTTAGCACCTCTGAACAGAGTGCCGGTTATAATTTGCAAACCGATTCTAAATGTTAAAAAATTACGGCTGTCAGTCTCCCACCAGCAGATTCAACAAGTGAACGAACAGCGAACAAATTGCAGACCATCAATTGGTGCAATGTTTTTTCTCCTTAGCTCTCAACAGTAAGTTGAGACCGCGACTCAGTTCCCGATGACCAGACAGATGTATCTCTGGACAAGTGGTCTTTTGACTTTACCTGAGGCTAGTCTGGGCAGCTTGCTCTGGGTATCACACACACTGGCACAGGTCACAAGGGGCTCAGACAGGGATTGGACAGGCTGAAGGAAGGCCAAAGTTGGATAAGGCACTGATTGGACAAGGGTCACAGTGGTGTCGGATAACGAGGAGTTGTCCAGGCCTGGTTGGCTGCAGAGATGGTCTTTTGAGCCAGACGGTACTCTCCACCGGGGTAATGGGGAGGGTGACACCTCCTCACTAGAGGAACTGGGAGCACTGGGAGGACTGAGGGAGTTTTGTGCCGATGTGGACTTGGGAAGGAGGTGGAGGATGGAGGAGAAGAGGGTCGAGGAATCGAGGAGGGGGAATGTTCCAATGCCGCTGTCCAACGTTCGTATCTTGCAGCCGGAGCCTGAGGTACAAGGAAAAAACATGATGGGGCTTGGAGATGCAGCAGTTACACACAACAAATGGAACAATCTAAACAGAATGACATGTTTTCATATAATTGGTTAAGTAGGTATCATCCAATCACACCTTAAAAACCATTGTCTTGTGTAATTTGTGCCCTCTGAATAATGATAACTACCTCATGTTATGACTAGTATAACATCAAAATCTATGAATTAATGGGTTTCTAATAGCATTGGTAATATGTCTCCACAACATGAAATGCAACATTATCCTCAACATGATCAATTTTAATGAATTATTTTCTCTCCAGCCTGGTTTGATTGTCTGTTTTCTCCTTGTCCCCTGTCCTATCTCGGCCACATTATGTTCTGCATGAGGGAGTATTTACCAGCTGCGACTGGCTGTCACCCAGGCCGCCTTGTGGTAATATCAGTGCATTAATGCAACAGATGGTC
The DNA here is from genome assembly GCF_021184085.1 of Oncorhynchus gorbuscha. Taxonomy (NCBI): domain Eukaryota; kingdom Metazoa; phylum Chordata; class Actinopteri; order Salmoniformes; family Salmonidae; genus Oncorhynchus; species Oncorhynchus gorbuscha. The sequence continues at coordinate 53,681,607 of NC_060181.1, read as the reverse complement.
TGTTTTTTTCGTTCTACGACACTCGGCAAAGGTCCTCTCTAAGAGCCAAGCCAGATGGATGGTAGTTACGTACCATCCAATAACATTTAACTGTGATGCTGGCTAATGATTCCTCACTAATTAGTGCATGATACCATGGTTGTCACCAGAGAGAATGGGCTTCACCCAAACAGAGAGGAATCATGGTGGATAAAGATTAGGGAAAATGTGGCACTTCTGAGACCAATTGAGATTGTGATTTAGTGGCAGTGTGTCAAATCAAGTGCATTTATGATATTGTACAGTTGGTGACAAAGCGATTGCTAATGCCATCAAGCAATATTGAATACGTATCTATTTAAACTCTAATACAACTGTACACTTCATGTAGTATGCTGGGCAACACAATGTTTGAATATTTATTTAATGTATGCAATAGTTAAAGTACAGTAATGACAACTCTGTCATTTTGCATTCTCACACTGCATTCTTTCACATGCACCTCCTGGCACAGACAAACACAGCTCAGAACAACATACAGTATATTAAAATCAAACCATCAAGGACCCTGTCTCCTTGTCATGCTGGCATGATTTTCTACCTATTAGCCAGTAGACTTCTTTAGCAACAGAAAATAAAATACTGGTTCCTCTTCAGCAATCCAGAAAAACAGATGGGCTGCTAACTGACAACTTCACTGATAATTGGGTGTCTTCATTCAGTATGTGTTTTAATTATACAGTCAGAGACAACAATTCAGGGGGTCAGTTTCAAATTGTGACAAACCTGTGACAAACAGCTCTCAAAATAAATAACAACAATGATTGAAGTAGCTCTTACTTTCCTGTAACACAAACAGGATTAACTAATAAAGGCAAGAGCACGATACAGATCGCAGATGTTATTGATGAGTGTTTTTGAAGGAAAAACTTAACAAGGCCCCCTGTGACACTTCCTTGCATGGGAAGGCAGCATCAGAGAGGTTGACCATTGATTTCCCTCAAAAAGCCCTTGGCACTACCTAAGGATCCTGTCCTTGTCTGATCTCCTTTCAATTTGCCTGAAAGAATGAAAAGACACTGAACAAGGACTGACAAGCTAACACCTACAAATTTCAGTGGCTACAAATAACTGAAGATGCACAAATGGAACAGTATGAACATCGAAACTCTTTTAAGGTCAACTGTATAATCAATATCATAAAGTCACACAGAAGTTCTTCGGGTGTCCTCATGTGTAAATATTAATGAGAAGGAATTTTGTAGTATTCATGGCATGATGTTTACAGTTCATCCACATTCAATGAGTTCAATAAGTTCAATGCACAGCAGCATAGTTCAAAGTATTAGTCTTAACACCTGCTAAACTGTGTACATGGCCAATAAACTTTATTTGATTTATCAACTTTGCATAAATGTGGCTTCGTGGTTGAACACAAAAAAAATCAACACAATCAACACAGTTTTTTTGTCAAATTTAAACGCAGGTTTAAACACAGGTTTCAAGGTTTGCTAGGGGTTGATAAGGTGCTTGGCCAGAAAAGTTAGAAAATCACTTTGGTAAAGACCAAAGATCTTTATAAGACCATTTATTAATTCAGAGGAGACAAGATAAATGAGACACATTGGCTTAGTTGGCGGAGTATAGAAATGTCACTGGTGATTAAACCACATAGCAATATGAATTATATTTTTCGCACTACAGGGTAAAGGACAGATCAACATTTACTGGAAGAGGGGTGGTCCAAAATAGGGGTGGGTTGTCAAACTTTTTATGCTTTGGGGGGGGGGGTTGTGTGGGTTTTTGGGGGGCACAGGGGGGGATAGTGCGTTTTTGTCCCTGGTTTACATTAGCTCTTCTGATCATATTATCCCTATTAACAATTGCTTGACTTACTTTTGATATCACCCTAACAAAGTTTAGAGACATTTGTGAAGGTTTGGTATGGTGTGGCTATTATTAAGCTTTAGCTACTGCAGGCCTATGATATGAAGGCAGTGCGCCCCGGCACTCCAACTGACTCTGACAGTTTAATTTAAGGTCAAGAAGACTGTTTAAGGTCCACCAGAGTTACCCTTATAATATAACAATATAATGCCTATCTTTATACAAAATATTCCGATCGAAAAAGAATGAAACACCCTCCTTCTGTACATTTATGTCTGTATAGGAGACGCAGAAGCCATCTGACATAAAGAAATGCATGCCGGAGTCGTAGCATGTCACCGGCATATCTCTACCGATCTGCAGTTAGGCCTAACTATCTCTTCCTTTTCATAAGCTATGTACAAGTATTCAGACCCCTTGCATTTTTCCATACTTTGTTACATTACAGCCTTATACTAAAATGTATTTAAAAAATAAATAATTTCTCATCAATCTACACACAATACCCCATAATGACAAGGCAAAATAAATAAAAATGAAATGTCATATTTATATAAGCATTCAGACCCTTTGCTCAGTACTTTGTTGAAGCACTTTTGGCAGCGATTACAGCCTCAAGTCTTCTTGGGTATGATGCTACAAGCTTGGCACACCTGCATTTGCGGAGTTTCTCCTATTATTTTGTGCAGATCCTCTCAAGCTCAGTCAGGTTAGATGGGGAGCGTCGCAGCACAGCTATTTTCAGGTGTCTCCAGAGATGTTCGATCGGGTTCAAGTCTGGGCTCTGGCTGGGAAACTTAAAGATATTCAGAGACTTGACACGAAGCCACTCTTGCGCTGTCTTGGCTGTGTGCTTAGGGTCGTTGTCCTGTTGGAAGTTGAACCTTCACCCCAGTCTCAGGTCCTGAGCGCTCTGGAGCAGGTTTTCATCAAGGATCTCTCTGTACTTTGTTCCGTTCATCTTTCTCTCGATCCTGACTAATCTCCCAGTCCCTGCTGCTGAAAAACATCCCCACAGCATGATGCTACCACCATCATGCTTCACCATAGGGATGGTGCCAGGTTTCCTCCTTTGGCATTCAGGCCAAAGAGTTCAATCTTGGTTTCATCAGACCAGTAAATCTTGTTCATCATGGTCTGAGAGTCCTTTAAGTGCCTTTTGACAAACTCCAAGCGGGCTGTCATGTACCTTTAACTGAGGAGTTGCTTCCATCAGGCCACTCTACCATGATGGCCTGATTGGTGTAGTGCTGCAGACATGGCTGTCCTTCTGGAAGATTCTCCCATCTCCATGGAGGAACTCTGGAGCTCTGTTAGGTTCTTGGTTACCTCCCTGACCAAGGCCCTTCTCCCCCGATTGCTCAGTTTGGCCAGCTGGCCAGCTCTAGGAAGAGTTTTAGTGGTTCCAAACATCTTCCATTTAAGAATGATGATGGCCACTGTGTTCTTGTGGACCTTCAATGCTGCATACATTTTTTGGTACCATTCCCCAAATCTGTGCCTCGACACAATCCTGTCTCAGAGCACTACGGACCATTCCTTCGACCTCATGGCTTGGTTTTTGCAATGACATGCAGTGTCAAGTGTGGGACCTGTTATAGACAGGTGTGTACCTTTCCAAATCATGTCCAGTCAATTTAATTTACCACAGGTGGACTCTAATAAAGTTGTAGAAACATCTCAAGGACGATCAATTGAAACAGGATGCTTCTGAGCTCAATTTAGAGTAAAAAACAACAACTTGTTTTTGCTTTGTCATTATGGGGTATTGTGTGTAGATTGACAAGATATTATTGCTTTTTAAAACCATTTTAGAATAAGGCCGTAACGTAACAAAATGTGGGAAAATTCAATGGGTCTGAATTCTTTCCCGAATGCACTGTATGTATGTGTATATATAGATATATAGTATATATTTTTTTGGCCATGTCGTGTATGTACAGTTGAAGTCGGAAGTTTACATACACTTTGGTTGGAGTCATTAAAACTAGTTTTTCAACCACCACAAATTTCTTGTTAACAATATAGTTTTGGAAAGTCGGTTAGGACATCTACTTTGTGCATGACACAAGTAATTTTTCCAACAATTGTTTACAGACAGATTATATCACTTATAATTCACTGTATCACAATTCCAGTGGGTCAGAAGATTACATACACTAAGTTGGCGGTGCTTTTAAACAGCTTGGAAAATTCCAGAAAATAATGTCATGGCTTTAGAAGCTTCTGATAGGCTAATTGACATCATTTGAGTCAATTGGAGGTGTACCTGTGGATGTATTTCAAGGCCTACCTTCAAACTAAGTGCCTCTTTGCTTGACATCATGGGAAAATCAAAAGAAATCAGCCAAGACCCCAGAAAAATAATTGTAGAGCTCCACAAGTCTGGTTCATCCTTGGGAGCAATTTCCAAATGCCTGAAGGTACCACATTCATCTGTACCAACATTAGTACGCATGTATAAACACGATGGGACCACACAGTCGTCATACCGCTCAGGAAGGAGACGTGTCCTGTCTCCTGCTACACATCGAAACACAGAGCTGTGCCAAGCAGGAGCAGTATACTCCGGGGTGGGCCGGTGTAGCCGGTGCAAATGGTCATCAGGTCTTCCTGTATCACATGGAACCTATTAAAGTAGCGAAGGAGAAAAGGTTTACTGTTGCTCTTGGTTACCATAGTAGCAACCTGCTCACTCCATTGTAAGTCCTTCTCTACAATTACCACTAAAATCTTCATACTATCACATACTTTGAGATGCTGGCCCTCGATCCGGAGAGTGGACGGGACAGGTGGATTTCTTGTGAATGTCACTTTGCATTTGACAGTTTGCATTTGACACCTATTGTCGAAATCCTGGGCTGCACTTTCAATGACCGCAAGGAAGATGAGAGGGCCAAGAAGAGTTCCTCGAGCCACGCCATCAGCTCCTGCCAGCCTGAGAGGCTGTCTTGGTAGCGTGTCAGTTTTTGTGCGGCCGGTCACAAAACTGCAGAGCTATGCTGTGAGGGCAGGTCTGCCACCCAGTTAGATTAGGTGTTCAATGGTTATGGTATAGTCAATTTTGTCAAAGGCCTTGGAGAAGTCAATGGTGATGAGGTTGGTTATGGTGGATGGGATGTCTGATTGCTTGTAAAAACAGTCCAGGAGGCTAACACGTGTGTGGGTTTTCTTTTATAAGATGAGAAATATGGTTTGACTAAAATGTCTGTTTTGCATGACAGATGGCTTCCTGGACTTTGTTCCTGTAGAATCTGGAAAGAGTTTAATTCTTTCCCACGCCATATTCATTTTGACGAGGAGTGATCATGTTCTTGATATCAGCTGTCATCCAGTGTCTGTCAGTAGGGTGCCAATATTATTATAATAATACTAATATTCAAACCATAATGTAAACAATGCTGATTTCAAAGCTTATTGTCACCAAAAACTGTATTAATTCACTTAATCGTCTCTCCCTCCCATCCAAAGATACTTCCCCCTTTTGTCTGTGTCACATCTTCTCCCCAGACCCTCACCGAACTCAACTCAACTGTGTGGGCATGTGCCTGGTCATGAATGACGTCATAACTGGGTTAAAGAGACGCACACTTTTATAAAATAAGAGATTGCTACTTCTATGCAAATGTTCTTGATCCGTAGAATAAAATAATTCCCAAATGGAAGGGAAACCGAATGTCATCTGTTGCCCCAGGAAAACAGCGAATGCATTCACAGATTCCTATTGAATATGCATTCACCTGTATTGTGAATAGACTTAGGCTATATCTTGATTTACCCAGTTTATGAATAGAGATTTACCATTCAAATACATAAATAATAAAAAATAATATATGCCATTTAGCAGACGCTTTTATCCAAAGCGACTTACAGTCATGTGTGCATACATTCTACGTATGGGTGGTCCCGGGGATCGAACCCACTACCCTGGCGTTACAAGCGCCATGCTCTACCAACTGAGCTACAGTAGGACCATCATTACCATTATGTTGATATGTAGTTAGATTGGTAAAAACAGTCAAATGAATTGCATGATTGTATAATTGATTCATTAATGCATACACGGCTGTCTCTGAAATAGTTTACATCAAATATGAAATGTAACGTTTGAATAAAAAAAACGCCCAACAATTTAGTTTATCTGTCTGGATCAACCCACTGGGGATAGATGTCAATTGGTTCAATGTAATTTCATTGAAATGACGTGGAAACAATGTTGATTCAACCAGTGTGTGCCAAAGCGGGAAGTGTCATTCTGTGACTTAGCTAATATGCATTTTGTGCCGTGGCATATAGTATGAGGTCATTTTGATATAGAGTATCGTGAGTACTAAACGTTTGGTTATAGAAGTCAAAGTTCCATGTGGTAAATTAGTTAATAGAAAAAGAAGAAGGAGAGTTCCAAACCTCTCTGCCAATAAATGCACATTTTCAGTTTTCGGGAAGGGCCCCACCCAAACAACTGCCAGAAAATCAAAGCACAATTCTTGCTTGAGAAATTGCTCTTTGTTAAGAAGCTATTTTTGTTTCTTTTTTTATCATTTGAATTTAAAACAATCACTGTAAGGTACTCAATTGTTAGCCAGAAAGGATTTGATAATGAGATTTTTAAAAACAGCTGCGTTGGACCTTTTCTCTACACCCCATGGCAACGTGTAGAATTACAGAAAATTAACTAATACTTACATTTTCTCTCCACCATCAAGAGGGGGCCACTGAAATGTTTTGCCTGCGAGGTGGGGGGACCTCCTAACCAAATCTCGATTAGGGCCCCCAAAAGGTGGCTTGTTTTTATGAGCATGGGTCCCAGGAAAACACTGAATTTCTCATTTGCGTCCCAGGCTGGTTTAAGGACCCCAGCCCTATGTGAAGGCTTCATTAGGGGTGAGACCAATGCTTGAAGGTTAACCATCTGCTCATTTTTTATTCACTGGAAATGGTGTTACTTATTCATGTCTATTGAACTTATTTCAAGGTTTTCAAATGGTTGAGGGAGGTCACATGACAGGTGAATGTAACAGGGCTGCAGGATAGACCATCAAATTGTTCACACAGGCCCTTTAAAAAAGATTTTGAAAGGGAAAATCACCCAACCAATCCTCCACTCCAAACAATTGTTACTTTACACTTATTATTACACTGAACAAAAAAATATAAACGCAAAACGCAATTGGTCCCATGTTTCAGGAGCTGAAATAAAATATCCCCAAAATTGTCACATTTTCTCTCAAATTTTGGCCTCACATTTGCTTACATCCTGTCAGTGAGCATTTCTCCTTTGCCAAGATATTCCATCCACCTGACAGGTGTGGCATATCAAGAAGCTGATTAAACAGCATGATCATTACACAGGTGCACCTTGTGATGGGGACAATCAAAAGCCACTTCAAAATGTGCAGTTTTGTCACACAACACAATGCCACAGATGTCTTAAGTTTTGAGTGAGTGTGCAATTGGCATGCTGATTGTAGGAATGTCTACCAGAGAATTTAGTGTTAATTCCTCTAAAATAAACCTTGTTTTAGAGAATTTGGCAGTATGTTCAACTGGCCTCACAACTGCAGACTACGTGTAACCACACAAGCCCAGGACCTTCACATCCGGCTTCTTCACCTGTTGGATCGCCTGAGACCAGACACCCGGAAAACTGATAAAACTGTGGGTTTGCACAACAGAATAATGTCTTCACAAACTGCCAGAAACCGTCTCAGGGAAGCTCACCTGCGTACTCATTGTCCTCACCAGGGTCTTGACCTGACTGCAGTTCGGTGTCGTAACCAACTTCAGCAGGCAAATGCTCACCTTCGATGGCCACTGGCACACTGGAGAAGTGTGCCCTTCACGGATGAATCCCTGCATATGGCAGATGGCAGACCGCGTGTATGGCGTTGTGTGGGCGAGTGGGTTGCTGATGTCAAAATTGTGAACAGAGGGCCCCATGGTGGAAGTGGTGTTATGGTATGGGCAGGCATAAGCTATGGACAACGAACACAATTGCATTCAATTTTAGTTTGAATGCACAGAGATTTTATTTATTTTATTTCACCTTTATTTAACTAGGCAAGTCAGTTAAGAACAAATTCTTATTTTCAATGACGGCCTAGGAACAGTGGGTTAACTGCCTGTTCAGGGGTAGAGTGATAGATTTGTACCTTGTCAGCTCCGGGGTTTGAACTTGCAACCTTCCGGTTACTAGTCCAACCACTAGGCTACCGTGATGAGATCCTGAGGCCCATTGTAGTGCCATTCATCCACCACCATCACCCCATGTTTCAGCATGATAATAAGCAACCTGAGCAACTCTATGTGAAGGAGAGGTGTCGTGCTGCAAGAGGCAAATGGTGGTCACACCAGATACTGACTGGCTTTCTGATCCACATCCCTACTTTTTTTGTAAGATATCTGTGACCAACAGATGCATATCTGTATTCCCAGTCATGTGAAATCAATAGATTAGGGCCGAATGAATTTCATTAAATTGACGGATTTCCTTATGAACTGTAACTCAGTAGAATCTTTGAAATTGTTGCATGTTGCATTTATTTTTTTGTTCAGTAAATTATAAGGATTGTTTTCCTTTGTTTGACTAAATGCATTTTTGACATGCTAATTTTACAGATGGCTTTGGCAGACCTATTTAACCAGTAAATGATTAAAATATCCAAATGTTTAACCATAGGTCAGCATATTGTCCTTAAATGTTCAAATTGCTCAAATATACTGAGTGACTTTTAGACCTTCTCTCACTTGGAAGTTACTGCTTAGACTCACTCAGAGTTGAAACACTTAATTTTAGCATGCTTGGCTATCACTTTGATCCTATCTAAATAATCCTTAATGAGAGAAAGACCGAACACGCTGTGCTTCAGTATTTATCTGTGAAGTTAAATGCATAAAAGGAAACGTTAACTCTGAGTGAGGGGGTGTCATGTACAGTGAAAATTGTTTTTGCTCTCAACCTTGCTCTTTCAACTGTGATTCCATCCCTTTCACTTCAGTTCATAGGTTAAAATGACATGACCGAAAAGAGGTCAGGGGGCTAGGAAGGAAATCTGCTAGCATTACCAGTGCTTGAGCAATTCAAATGGTTGAACAATTTTAATGTATTCAGGACCAGGTTTGAAGCATAGAATTTGTAATTAGAATACTCATTTCATAGGATCTCTATCGTTTGAAGATCACTGCATAGGGGTCAAAGCAGAGGGTAAAATGGCCCTTGACTGATGGAGAGTGCACTTGTGTAGATCTGGATAGGATTTTAGAGTGGAGTTACTACCATAAAACACCTACCCAATTCTTACAAATCTACATGAAGTTGCTATGGGTAGGAGCAAGGGGTTCATTTTCGACGTGGCCCATCTATCAAGTACAATATAAATAGTTTTGTTAATACCCTTACCGATAAAGTGATCTTCACTGGGGCTCTTCAAAGCAACTCTGTTGTCATTATCAGTCCTGAGGTTCATCCTCTGTATCTTTGTCTGTTTGTGGAAGCAAGAAGAAAACATAATTATACATGTACAGGATAGGGGACTAAATTGGGATATGTGTATTGTAAAGCAACAGATGAGTTGTCTGTACTTGTGATTACATGTTTTACATTTAATTCGTGGTGGCAATCTATCATCACGGTTTGAATCTATGATTATAAAGTGGTATGAATATATTCCTTAAAAGGCATAAAGGGTCCCCAATCCTCTATGCTAAGACATGATTTCAGTTCTTTGTAAAGCACAATCTCACAAAAGTTTCTGAACCAGCAAGAAGACCATTTAGCCAGTTGGCAACTTGACAGATTTGACTTATTTTCACCCCTGGTAATGTCATTGAACAGAGTCTGTCTTAAGTTTGGTGGAAAATCACTGATAGGCCTATAACAAACTCAAATTCAATTGCCATTTTAGCTGTCAAGACTATCTGATAATGTATCCATGCAACAGGTAAATCATATGTATCTGAATCAAATCAGGACAATGATGGACTTTCACTGAAAATATTTCAAAGCAATGTTCATTCTAATGATCACTCTATTATCAAGACTGCTTGTGAATGTTTGTACAAATCGAAATAGTCCATAGTATCTACATTGAACAAAAATATAAACACAACATGCAACAATTTCAAAGATTTTACTGAGTTCCAGTCAATTGAAATAAATTGATTTAGGCCATAATCTATTTTGCCTCATGTAGTGCGACACATCTCCTTCACATAGAGTTGATCAGGCTGTTGATTTTGGCCTATGGAATGTTGTTCTTCAATTGCTGTATATTGTCAGTAACTGGACCACTTTTTCGTACACGTTGATCCAGAGCATCCCAAACATGCTTAACGGGTGACATGTCTGGTGAGAATGCAGGCCATGGAAGAACTGGGACATTTTCAGCTTGAGGAATTGTGTACAGATCCTTTTATTTGAACCTTTATTTAACCAGGCAAGTCCGTTAAGAACAGATTCTTATTTTCAATGACGGCCTAGGAACAGTGGGTAAACTGCGTGTTCAGGGGCAGAACGACAAATTTGTACCTTGTCAGCTCGGGGATTTAACCTTGCGGTTACTAGTCCAACGCTCTAACCACTAGGCTACCCTGCCGCCCCACTAGGCTATCCTTGCGACATGGGGCCGTGCATTATCATGCTGAAACGTAATATGCCACACGTCTCAGGTGGATGGATTATCTTGGCAAAGGAGAAATGCTCACTAACAGGAATGCAAACAAATGTGTGCACAAAAGGTGAGAGAAATAATATTTTTGTGGGTATGGAACATTTCAGGGATCTTTTATTTCAGCTGATGAAACATGGGATCAACACTTTGCATTGATGTGTTTCTATTTCTTCTTAAGTGTAGATGAAATATCTCCAGTGTCTCATCCATGTTAGTGATCATGTGTGGATGTGTTGGAGTGATCCATACCACAGGAGATCAAATCAAATGTTATTTGTCACATGCTTACATACAAGCACTTAACCAACAATGCAGTTTTAAGAAAAATAAGATTTAAGAAAAATATTTACTAAATAATTAAATAACAATAAGGATATACAATATACAGGGGGTGCCGGTACCGAGTCAATGTGTGGGTGTACAGGTTAGTCGAGGTTATTGAGGTAATATGTACATGTAGGTAGGGGTAAAGTGACTATGCATATATAATAAACAGCAAGTAGCAGCAGTGTAAAAAAAGGGGGTGATGGGTCAATGCAAATAGTCAGGACAGCCATATGATTAGCTAATCAGCAGTCTTATGGCTTGGGGGTAGAAGCTGTTAAGAATAATTTTGGACGTAGACTTGGCGCTCCGGTACTGTTTGCAGTGCGGTATCAGAGAGAACAGTGTATGACTAGGGTGGCTGGAGTCTTTGGCAATTTTTATGGACTTTATCTGACAAAGCATGGTATAGGTCTTGGATGGCAGGAAGCTTGGCCCCAGTGATGTACTGGGCAGTACACTTAAGGTCAGAGGCCGAGCAGTTGCCATACCAGGCGGTGATGCAACCAGTCAGGATGCTCTCGATGGTGCAGCTGTAGAACCTTTTGAGGATCTGAGGACCCATGCGAAATATTTTCAGTCTCCTGAGGGGGAATAGGCGTTTTCGTGTTGGTGTGTTTGCACCATGTTAGTTTGTTGGTGATGTGGACACCAAGGAACTTGAAGCTCTCTACCTGCTCCACTATAGCCCCGCCAGAATGGGGGAGTGCTCGGCCCTCCTTTTCCTGTAGTCCACAATCATCTCCTTTGTCTTGATCACGTTGAGGGAGAAGTTGTTGTCTTGGCACCAGACTGTCAGGTCTCTGACCTCCTCCCTATAGGATGTCTCATCCTTGTCGGTGTTGTTGGCAAACTTAATGATGGTGTTGGAGTCATGCTTGGCCATGCACTCATGGTTGAACAGGGAGTAGAGGAGGGGACTAAGCACACACCCCGAAGGGACCGACATGTTGAGGATCAGCATAGAAGTAATTTAGCTCGTCTGGTAAGCTTGTGTCAGTTGGCAGCTCACGGCTGGGCTTCCCTTTGTAGTCCATAATAGTTTGCGAGCCCTGCCACATCTGACGAGCGTCGAAGTCTTTGTAGTGGGATTCAAGCGTAGTCCTGTACTGACACTTTGCCTGTTTGATGGTTCACCTGAGGGCAAAGCAGAATTTCTTATAAGCGTCCAGGTTAGAGTCCTGCTATTTGAAAGCGGCAGCTCTACCCTTTAGCTCAGTGCGGATGTTGCCTGTAATCCATGGCTTCTGGTTGAGGTATGTACGTACGGTCACTGTGGGGACAATGTCATAGACTCCTCAATGCCATCGGATGAGCCCTGGAACATATTCCAATCTGTTCAAGCAAATCAGTCCTGTAGCTTAGCATCTGTTTCATCTGACCGCGTCTGTATTGAATGAGTCACTGGTACTTCTTGCTTTCGTTTTTGCTTGTAAGCAGGAATCAGGAGGATATAATTATGGTCACATTTGCCAAATGAGGGGCGAGGGAGAGCTTTGTGTGTGGAGTAAAGGTGGTCTAGTTGCACATGTAACATGCTGGTAGAAATGAGGTAAAACAGATTTACATTTCCATGCATTAAGGTCCCTGGCCATTAGGAGTGCCGCCTCTGGATGAGCATTTTCTTGTTTACTTATGGGCTTATACAGCTCGTTGAGTGCGATCTTAGTGCCAGCATCAGTTTGTGGTGGTAAATAAACAGCTACGAAAAATATAGGTGAAAACTCTCTTGGTAAATAGTGTGGTCTACAACTTATCATGAGATTCTCTAACTCAGGTGAGCAAAACCTTGAGACTTCCTTAATATTTGATTTTGCACACCAGCTGTTATTGACAAATAGACAGACAGCCACCCCTTGTCTTACAGCTGTTCTATCTTGCCGACACACGGAAAAACCAGCCAACTGTCGTTATCCATGCTGTCGAAACATAAGATATTACAGCTTTTAATGTCCTGTTGGTAAGATCGTCTTGAATGGAGCTCATCCAATTTTTTTCTCCAATTGTTGCACGTTGGCCAATCAGACGGATGGTAGAGGCGGATTACCCACTCGCCGACAAATTCTTACAAGGCACCTGGACTTGCGTCCCCTGTATCACCGTCTTTTCTTCAATGCGAATGACGGAATTTTGGCCTGTCCAGTATCTGGAGTAAATCCTTCGCTTCCGACTCATAAAAAAAAAAAAAAATCTTTGTCCAGTTCGAGGTGAGCAATCGCTGTTCTGATATCCAGAAGCTCTTTTCAGTCATCAGAGACAGTGGCAGAAACATTATGTACAAAATAAGTTACAAACAATGCGAAAAAACACACAAAATTGCACGATTGGTTAGGAGCCCGAAAAAACGGCAGCCGTCTCCTCCGGCGCCATTCTTATTTAATTAGGTAGACAGCTGGCACCTTCATTTGGGAGGACGGGCTCCTGGTAATGGCTGGAGCAGAATAGGTGGAATGGTATCAAACACATCATTCCAGCGATGTCATGTTTTGTCATTGATTATCATGTCTTGTCCCTGTGCTTCCCTTCTATTCGTTTCCCTCTGCTGGTCTTATTAGGTTCTTTCCCTCTTTCTATCCCTCTCTCTCCCCCTCCCTCTCTCCCTCTCTCGCTCTCTCTCTCTATCGTTCCGTTCCTGCTCCCAGCTGTTCCTCATTCTCCTAACTACCTCATTTACTCTTTCACACCTGTCCCCTATTTTGCCCTCTGATTAGAGTCCCTATTTCTCCCTCTGTTTTCCGCTTCTGTCCTTGTCGGATCCTTGTTTGATGTTTGCTGTTCTGTGTCCTTGTTCCGCCCTGTCGTGTTTTTGCCTTCTTCAGATGCTGCGTGTGAGCAGGTGTCTATGTCAGCTACGGCCTGTGCCTTCCCGAAGCGACCTGCAGTCTGTGGTCGCGTCTCCAGTCGTTCCTCTCTACTGACGAGAGGATTTCAGTTTTCCTGTTTTGTATTTACCTAAGATAATATCCAGGATTATCGTTTTTGTTTAAGACTGGAATAAAGACTCTGTTTCTGTTAAGTTGCTTTTGGGTCCTCATTCACCAGCATAACAAGCGATTATTATGAGCCGTCCTCCCCTCAGCGACCTACACTGATCCATACTAAACATATGACGGGTTTGTTCCGGTTATCTATGTTTCTTTGGTGTTTATTTATTTGTAAGTCTTTGTTACAATTTTCTCTCTCTATTCACCTTCTCTCCATTCTTGTCTTTCTTGTCTCTCACCCTAACTCCATATCCATCTGATCTACCACATTTATTCCTGGGTCCTTTATATTCTTCTCATATTTTCCTTTCTTTCTTTCTTTCTTTCTGTCACCCACCCCTTTTCCCTTTGTATTAATCTCACATCTCTGTTTTTCTAATATATGGGAACTTGCTAGGTCAGTTTTGATCATACAGTATGTCTTTCTTAGCTCTACTTCCTTCCTGTACAGATTATAGTATTACACAGAAATACTTCCTTTCAGAAAGTGTGTCTTCTAGTGCTTAGGGAAGAGGTAGTAATACTAGTCTTCCAGAAAAACAGGTAGAAATGGACTGGCACTGTTAAATGTATAATTCACTTATCTGACTTGAGGTCCATACAAATGGGTGTTGACACACATTGTCATAAACATAAATATTGTTTCCTATAATTGGCCTTTCAGAGACATTATGCATGCATACCCCATAATTTAATCATTAGACATGAAGAGTTATGGTCAATACATTTCCCAGTCAATTCAGGAATTGAATTGGACATAGAATTTGAATGGGGAAATGCCCATAAAGTTAGTGCTAATTTCTCAATTCTAATTTCAAATTCTATTTAATCCCCATGTTGACTGAAATCGACATAAAAATCCTTATGTCTTGTATAATTGAATGTACCTTTGTGTCCCCACTGATGTCGGTTTGTCCTTGTATGTTGCTGTTACCTGGGGCTCCCAGGGAGGCCATCGAAAGGCAGACGAGCAATGTATCTTGGGAGTCTCTTTTCCCAACCGAGCTGAAAGAAAACAGGTTTTCACGCTACCACTATAATCTGCCAGTCTTTCATACTGACTCAACATGCCCAGGGTGTTTCCGATAATAAATGATACTGTGAAGCCACTGCCTACCTTGCTGTGCTATATGGGTCTGAAAGACGTCTGAACTGGTCTCTGGACTTAGTGGAGTGATACATGTTTCTGACAGTGCTTGATAGAAATGGCTTAGGCTATCTGGGACAGTAAATCACCTCATGGAAAGATATGAAGAGATCTGTTTGATGGTTCAGTCAAGTTGTGATTGTTCAGTGTACATGAGGTATGACTAAACATGATAGACCTCAGTAGTTTTAAGCAGAGATACTGATGTTGAATTTAATTGATTTCAATCATTACTGAAGACAATATCAAAAATCTACTTTAAGTGAAAAGTAACAGTAGATTTCGGCCTTTGTGGTAAATATGACCAATGCATTACATTAAAGCAAGGTTATATTTGTAATGAATAAGAAGTTATTCATGTGTCTTGAAGCCTCTCTTACACATTATTTTCCCAGCAGTAAAACGGTGAACATGACTTCTCAGCTACCCCACCTAAACAATTACTAAAGCTTTACCCATCCATTTGATGACCTTCACTTTTCCTCCCTTCCTTCTTTTTGTCGAACTGTGCCTGCTTCCCACCCAAGAGAGATCCAAGCTTAGGTTCCTTCCTCTCCTCCTTTCCCCTTGAAGAATCTCCTTTTTTACCAATCGGAGCAGGGAGCTTGCTCTTGCGGAATCCAAACCAGTTTGACAGTGAACCGGATTTCTGCTTAGTTTTAGTTGTCTTCTCCTTCTGCTGAGATTTCTGCAAATTCTCCTCGATTCCCATCATGACCTTCTCCTCGATGGTGGAGATGTTTGACTGTCTCTCTGGTTCCCCTTGGATACATTCATAGAAGGTGCTAGGGGACTGTTTCTCAGTCCGGAGATGTGAACATGAGTTTACTCTCTGGTGTTTGAGACCAAATCGATCACTGGAGGCCTCCAGATGCAGAGGTATTGGCAAGCCTTCCTCAATCATGAAATTGTTGTGGGATTTGTTCCTTGAACAATTGTAGCTATTGGAGCAACTCATACTACCCTGGAATACATCACCAAGAGAATTCAAAGAGCTTCCTGAGTTAGTTTTGATGTGACTACGAACATTTCCAGACCTGCTGATGTTCGGTCTGTCCATATAGCGTGCACCAAAGCTTTGACTGCGAGCCTTTGCTCCATTCATGCCCATAACCGGGTGGAGAGGAGGTCGGGTCGAGACTGAGACCGAGCGCTTGAATAGCCAGCTCTCTTCATCAAATCCCCAGTCCAAAGTTACACCATTCTCTGCCACTGGAGGTGGGAGTGCAGCCTCCTCTAGTGAGCTACAGTGGGTCTCAAGCTTTCTCCTGGCTTTGGCCTTGGCTACAGCTGCATTGACACAGTGCATCATTGGACGTCTGTACGTGTCCTGGTTGAAGGTGTCAAAAGTCTGCACTCCCTTTATAGCAGTGATAACTGCAAAGTTGTTTCCCAGCTTTGGGGTCGTCTCATTGGTTTTGGAGCCAACAGGAAGGGATGCATTTACTGCCCTGGTCACAGAATGTTGAGAGATACTAACTATGTCATGGCAAAGTAGAGATGCTGAGGCCTGAGGTAAGAGCTCTGTACTTTGTGGCTCACCATTGCCTTGCTGGGACACAGATAAACTGTCCTGATTTTGCACCACAAATGGAACACTATTTTCCTGATGGGAGGCTTGTGCCACAGTCCTGTTCATTGAGGATTGGGAAGAGTCCGTTTCCTTGGATTCTTGAAGAGTGGTCGAAGTTGGTAAAGGATGGTAGACTTTGGCAGGGACCCATTTTGGTAGCTTTTTCACCTCAATACCCATTTTGGGAGCCATATGATGAGTGTCTTGCATTTTGTTGGGGGCTAGAGGTTGCATTTGTAAAACAGATGACTGATGACTTGACGGAGGTTTGGTGCTACGCGCAGTTGCCTTTACTGTGCTAGAGGTTTGGAGCATAACCACAGGCTTATGCGCCTGAGGTAAGGAGCCATAACCAGGTCGAATAAGTAGGGAGGTGGTCCGACCTGGTGGGAGTGGAGGTGAAGGAGACCTGATATCATTGCAAGAGGAATCCGAGTGCTGGTCTTGCTGCCTCTGTTTAAGTGGAGAGCAAGCTGAATTGTTGGAGTTGGGGCCTTTTACCCCACAGTCGTTTCTTGATGGGAGTTTGGAAACTGGTTGGAATACTTTAGATGTGCTCTTGGGACAATCATTCAGCACAGGTGGCTCAAAAACTTTGACCAGTTTCTGAGGGGAGGAAGAAGGGGAGCCATGTACTGTATTCTCAAGGGGCCCTGAAGTTCTTGCCCCACTAGCAGTCTCACCTTTCTCAGTCATTTGTACTGATACCTTAGCTGGACCTGGTGCCCTGCTGAGGTTAATCTTTGTGCGAGGGCCACTGGGCCCAGGAGGGTTTGAGCGGTTCTTGGCCCTTTGATTGACTTTGATAAGTTTCTGATGTAGGGGCTGATGTAGCTTGGCCTGGTCTGGACCTCCATCTGCACTCTTGCGTCGGAGGATAAAGGCCTTCCTTGCTGAGTCGCAAGCCGTAGGCTTTGTTTTCCTCTGTCGGGACTGCAAAATGGTGTAGTCCTTGGTATCAACTCCACCCTGGCTGCTCGGCTCTCTGTACTGCTTCGTATCCATGGAAGCACTGCGCTGTCTGGCCTCACTAACCCAACTCAGAGCTCTGGCTGCTGCATACTGAATGGGTAGGCTCACTTCCCTAGCCCGTGCCTCTAGATGTTTGACCGTAACTTTGTTTTGTGGCTGTTTAATGCTCTCTGGCCTCAAATTGTAACTATGTCTTGTAGTTTCTACTAGCTTGTCTTTATTTTGAAGTCCACTCATAAAGTTAGGGCTCTCCGTTGGGCTGAGTCCAGGCTTCAGTGTGGGACCCTCGAGCAAGAAGACATCTTTGATAGGTGAGAAGGAGTTGCTGGGAATTATGAGTCTTACAGGCTCTTCTTGGGAGTTGTAGACCATGGAGCTCTTTCCCCCTTGTGCCGTTCCCAATTCAGACGCAGGCTCTCCTTCCAGATGGAGAGTCTCTTTAATGGGTTGGGCGCAGGACTCCCTGGCTGGTGATTGAGGCACTTCATCCTCTGCATCGTCTGAGTCAGAGATTAAGGTACTGACTCCTGCTGCTGGCTTAAAATAATTTCCCTTTGCCAATGCCAATTTAGGCACTACCCCCTGGGGCCCACCCTTAACCCCTAAAGAGTATATGCCCTCATTGGAGGTCATGCAGTCCTTGAAATGTGACGTGGAGGCGAGTGAAGCTGTCTCCTTGGGAGCTGGGCTGCGCATTTGGAGCCTCTTCAGGCCTTTCAGAATGTGGCCCTCCTTCCAATTTAGATCGGGCTGCTCTGCTGGGACAGACTGATTGCTGGACACTGAACCTGCGCTCATCCTCTTCTCCCGGCTTATCATAGACTGTGACAAAAGAGAAAGACATTTTAGTTGTCAACAACAACAAAAACTAAAGTCATTGGAATTTCGTGATGAACGTTGAGGATCCATCCTACATAGTAATTTATGAAAAATTACTTTCCTTATTAACGCAATTCGTTTGAGTTCAGACTGGGAGACTCACCTGCTTGGAGGAGCGACGTCCTTCTGCCCAAGTATGTGAGCCACTGGAGTACTCAGTCGAGACGCTGGATAATGAGGCCTCACTGCCACTGCAGCTACTGCGTGGACAGGTTAGACTAAGCAGGCTGGGCCACCTGCCTGCAGGAACACTTGCCTTCCCATTCCGCTGGACTTCCTGGAAAATAAGGAGTGTGTTCAGAAATTCAGTTCAAACTTTGTCCCCGCACTGAAATTCAAAAGATAGACATGGAAGTGAAGTGTCAGCAGAGAGAAGTGACTTTAATGAAAATAAAGGTTTATTTTGATATGATTTTGGTAGAAAGCCCATCTTCAGAGTAATTTTTTTTTAAATCCTATAGTTATACCAAATAGGTTAAGCAGTTCCCGATTAACATAAAAATGAACTACTGAATACATCACTGTCCCTTTCCAGCCAAAGGCTAATTAAGGATAGGTATGACATTCTCCACTCCACTTGTCACAGAAATCTCACTCTACAATGCAGGCATTCACTCGTCTTCTCTGTGCATGCAGACAATCTTTGTTTTGTCTCGATTATGTATTGTTGGACACATGGTCAACAGTCAGAAACTAAGGCCGAGATTCAATCCAATGTGCATTACAGCACAGGGCACTATAACAGACTTTTAGAGCTTATGTCCCATTTAGCTGACATGTGCAGAGTTTTTGATGAATGTAATCTATGTGGACATCAGCGAAAATGCTGTTGAAAGACGCATTGACGACTCTATAGTGCCCTCTGCTATAACACACATTGGATTGTATCCCAGTTTCTGAACACTTTACAATCTGTGGTCTCAGTGCCAAGACAAAGATGTACAATACACTGAGCCTGTAGACCCTTGGGTTTTTTGGAATTTTATCATATCTCAAAAGTGAACGCATAATAAATGACAAATGTCAGATGAGTAATAATGTTGTTTAGCGTGAGTCTACAGGCTGGACAGTGATTGATAATCACGCAGTGGTCTATGACTCAGCCTCATTCCTCCTCCCTTAGCTTCTCTCTATGGCTGGAACCGTGGGGCGTCGTTTCCAAAAGCAAATGCTTTATCTAACTTTCAATCACATAGCCTGTGAGCAAAGAGAGAATGTGTTTGTTCCCAGAATGGTAGGTCTACTTGGCCAACCCTCAGCCACACTTGATGGATGAGGCCAAGAAGACCGTCAAGGACCTCAGCCACCCGAGTTATGTTCTGTTCACTCTGCTACCATCTAGCAGACAGAGACAGTACAGGTGCATCAAACCCAGTACCAAGAGACTGAAAAACAACTTCGATCTCCAGGCAATCAGACTGTTAAACACCCATCACGTCATCTCCTATAGTAAGAGACAAAGATAGACACCTCAAACACACAGTACTCCAGTACTCACATATCTACTTACACGCGCAAAAGCCTATACTCACAAACACACGCACATACTGTACACTAATTGTAGGACACCTACTCATTCAAGGGTTTTTCTTTATTCAGACTATTTTCTACATTGTAGAATAATAGTGAATACATCAAAACTAGGAAATAACACATATGGAATCATGTACTAAACAATTTTATTTTATTTTATTTAAATAGCCTCCCTTTTTTCCTTGATGACAGCTTTGCAAACTCTTGGCATTTTCTCAACCAGCTTCACATGAAATGATATTCCAACCATCTTGAAGGAGTTTCCACATATGCTGAGCACTTTTTGGCTGCCACTCTGCGGTCCAACCCATCCCGAACCATCTCAATTTGGTTGAGGTCGGGGGATTGTGGAGGCAGGTCATCTGATGCAGCACTCCATCACTCTCCTTCTTGGTAAAATAGCCTTTCCACAGCCTGGAGGTGTGTTGGGTCATTGTCCTGTTGAAAAACAAATGATTGCCCCACTAAGCCCATAACCAGATTTGACGGTGTATTGCTGCAGAATGCTGTGGTAGCCATGCTGGTTAAGTGTGCCTTGAATTCTAAATAAATTATAGACAGTGTCACCAGCAAAGCACCACCACACCATCACACCTCCTTCTCCATGCTTTACGGTGGCAAATACACATGTGGAGATCATTCATTCACCCACACCGCATCTCACAAAGACACGGCAGTTGGAACCAAATGTCCACTGGTCTAATGTCCATTGCTCGTGTTTCTTGGCCCAAGCACTATCTTCTTCTTATTGGTGTCCTTTAGTAGTGGTTTCTTTGCAGCAATTTGACCATGAATGCCTGATTGACACAGTCTCCTCTGAACAGTTGATGTTGAGATGTGTCTGTTACTTGAACTCTGTGAAGCATTTATTTGGGATGCAATTTCTGAGGCTGGTAACTCTATTGAACTTATCCTCTGAAGCAGAGGTAACTCTGGGTCTTCCTTTCCTGTGGCGGTCCTTATGAGAGCCAGTTTCATCATAGCACTTGATGGTTTTTGCGACTGCATTGAAGAAACTTTCAAAGTTCTTGAAATATTCCTTATTGACTGACCTTCATGTCTTAAAGTAATGATGGACTGTCATTTCTCTTTGCTTATTTGAGCTGTTCTTGCCGTAATATGGACTTGGTCTTTTACCAAATAGGGTGATCTTCTGTATACCCCCCTACCTTGTTACAACACAACTGATTGGCTCAAATGCATTACGAAGGAAAGAAATTCCACAAATGATCTTTTAACAAGGCACACTTGTAATTTAAATGCATTCCAGGTGACTATCTCATGAAGCTGGTTGAGAGAATGCCAAGAGTGTGCAAAGCTGTCATCAAGGTCAAAAGGTGGCTATTTAAATAATTTTGATGTAACACCTTGTTGGTTACTACATGATTCCATATGTGTTATTTCATAGTTTTGATGTCTTCACTATTATTCTACAATATAGAAAATAGTCAAAATAAAGAAAAACTCTTGAATGAGTAGATGTTCTAAAACCTTTGACCGGTAGTGTATACACACACTCACACACAACCAATGCTGCTGTCCCATGTATATAGAGACATTAAACACGGGATCGTTTCTTTTATAATGTTTTTCACACTGTGTATTCATTTAGTGTTGTTTTCTTCACATAGCTCATTCTAATACATCTACTACTGTGCATCACATTTTGTTATACTGTTTATTGACACTGAATTCTCAACACAGCTCACTGGTGTACATATCATTCTTAATTTGGTGTATATACACATAGTTTGCATTTGGATTACTGATAAAGTGTACATGTGGCTAACTGTAAATAAGTCATCATTTCACTGTAAGGTCTATCTATACCTGTTGTATCCGGCGCATGTGACGAATAATATTTGATTTGATTTGAACTGGGTTAGTTCCTGATATCTTGTTTCTATCTTTTGTTGTACTTGTCTGACATTTTTGCGGCACTGTTAGGAGCTAGTAACACAAGCATTTCACTATAACAGTCCCAAAATGTTTTGCATGTCAGCAAGCAAGTTTTCAAGATATAGAACTTTCAAATGCATCATACCGAGACACTATATGTATTTTGAAAGTTCTATATATTGAAAACTTGATTGCTGACATGCAAAACATTTTGAAAGACGGAAAGTGTTAGGTGTGCTGTGACCCCTTTTTAAATAGCATTGATCCCTAACAGGGCTGCCATTGCCAGCGTTCGCTCAAAGTCATTAGTGTCATCTGTTAGCAATAATTAATGTGAATAGAAAATAATTGCATCAGGGAGCTGGGGACTGGGCCGATTTAGGCCATTCATTGATATTCACCTAGTATTTGGTGATCTCCTCTATACTTTATTTCACAAGCGCTGCGGGAGAATGCCGAACAAAAGCACGTTCAAGCGGATTAATCTACAAGCTAATTACCGCTGGCAACTCCAAGAGTTTCTCAGAGATTTGACATCACCGATACAGTAAAACAAAAACATTCCATGTACAGCAGCGATTACGAGTCAAGGGCGACTTCGGTTCCAGTGCTGGGAGAATTTTTCCTGCTTTCATATCTGAATGACTTTAAGAGAATTTGAAAGCAGGGGATACTGTACAATAACTAAAATGTTATTTTTATTTGCCATTAAGATTCATTTTGAATGTGAAATAAAAGCTGGGTATAACCAATGTCACCTTGATTGCATCAACACACTTACAATATTGACCTTTATCACAGAACAAAAATTCTGACAAAATTCAAAGAAAGGCCTTTGAATGTGCTGAGAAAACACAGATATGATATGTATACAGCCAGTACTTGTCAACATGAAGACAGAAAATAGGATTCCCCATATCTCAGGATGTCGAATGAGTCCATATCGGCCGTAGGAAATGTCCATATATGATATTCGAAAGTAATCAAATGAAATGAAATCAAATGTTATCAGTCACAAGTGCCCGAATACAACAGTTGTAGACATTACAGTGAAATGCTTACTCACGAGCCCCTAACCAACAATGCAGTTTAAAAAAATAAATAAGAATAGGAATAAGAAATAAAAGTAACAAGTAATTAAAGAGCAGCAGTAAAATAACAATAGCGAGACTACGTACAGAGGGGTACCGGCAAAGAGTCAATGTGCGAAGGAACTGGTTAAACGATGTAATTGTTTTTTGTTATTGTTTTTTTCACCTTTATTTAACCAGGTAGGCTAGTTGAGAACAAGTTCTCATTTGCAACTGCGACCTGGCCGAGATAAAGCATAGCAGTGTGAACAGACAACACAGAGTTACACATGGAGTAAACAATTAACAAGTCAATAACACAGTAGGAAAAAAAAGGAAAAAAATGGGAGTCTATCTATATACATTGTGTGCAAAAGGCATGAGGTAGGCGAATAATTACAATTTTGCAGATTAACCCTGGAGTGATAAATGATCAGATGGTCATGTACAGGTAGAGATATTGGTGTTCAAAAGAGCAGAAAAGTAAATAAATAAAAACAGTATGGGGATGAGGTAGGTAAAAATGGGTGGGCTATTTACAGATAGACTATGTACAGCTGCAGCGATCGGTTAGCTGCTCAGATAGCAGATGTTTGAAGTTGGTGAGGGAGATAAAAGTCTCCAACTTCAGTGATTTTTGCAATTCATTCCAGTCACAGGCAGCAGAGAACTGGAACGAAAGGCGGCCAAATGAGGTGTTGGCTTTAGGGATGATCAGTGAGATACACCTGCTGGAGCGCGTGCTACGGATGGGTGTTGCCATCGTGACCAGTGAACTGAGATAAGGCGGAGCTTTACCTAGCATGGACTTGTAGATGACCTGGAACCAGTGTGAGGATATGGTATTCATTTCAAAGACTTGGGGACATGGTATTCATTTCAAAGACTTTCACTTTCCTTTGTGTTTTTAATATTGAATGTTTCTGGGCCTTATTACTTGGTTAGTAACATTGCCATGATGGAACTATTCATATTTGTGTGTCTGTCCAGGAATTGGTTAAATCTATAATATGTGCATGTCTGCTTTGGCTATTTAGGGAATTTCCAGTTATGGTGATAACCCCAACACATATAACTGCTAAACAATACCACAATAGCACAAATGTCTATTATCTATTCTGTTGCCTAGTCACTTTAACCCTACCTACGTATATGTACATACTGTAGCTACCTCAGTTACATCGTACCGCTGCACATCGGCTTGGTACTGGTACTCACTGTATATAGCCAAGTAATTTGTACTCGTCATTTTACTCGTCATTTACTGTGTATTTATTCATTGTGTCATTATTTACATATATATATATATACACATACAGTGGGGCAAAAAAAGTATTTAGTCAGCCACCAATTGTGCAAGTTCTCCCACTTAAAAATATGAGAGAGGCCTGTAATTATCATCATAGGTACACTTCAACTATGACAGACAAAATGAGAAAAAAATCCAGAAAATCACATTGTAGGATATTTAATGAATTTATTTGCAAATTATGGTGGAAAATAAGTATTTGGTCACCTACAAACAAGCAAGATTTCTGGCTCTCACAGACCTGTAACTTCTTCTTTAAGAGGCTCCCCTGTCCTCCACTCGTTACCTGTATTAATGGCACCTGTTTGAACTTGTTATCAGTATGAAAGACACCTGTCCACAACCTCAAACAATCACACTCCAAACTCCACTATGGCCAAGACCAAAGAGCTGTCAAAGGACACCAGAAACAAAATTGTAGACCTGCACCAGGCTGGGAAGACTGAATCTGCAATAGGTAAGCAGCTTGGTGTGAAGAAATCAACTGTGGGAGCAATTATTAGGAAATGGAAGACATACAAGATCACTGATAATCTCCCTCGATCTGGGGCTCCACGCAAGATCTCACCCCGTGGAATCAAAATGATCACAAGAACGGTGAGCAAAAATCCCAGAACCACACGGGGGGACCTAGTGAATGACCTGCAGAGAGCTGGGACTAAAGTAACAACGCCTACCATCAGCAAGGGCATTGAAGATGAAATGTGGCTCAGTCTTTCAGCATGACAATGATCCCAAACACACCGCCCGGGCAACGAAGGAGTGGCTTCGTAAGAAGCATTTCAAGTTCCTGGAGTGGCCTAGCCAGTCTCCAGATCTCAACCCCATAGAAAATCTTTGGAGGGAGTTGAAAGTCCATGTTGCCCAGCAACAGCCCCAAAATATCACTGCTCTAGAGGCGATCTGCATGGAGGAATGGGCCAAAATACCAGCAACAGTGTGTGAAAACCTTGTGAAGACTTACAGAAAACGTTTGACCTCTGTCATTGCCAACAAAGGGTATATAACAAAGTATTGAGAAAAACTTTTGTTATTGACCAAATACTTATTTTCCACCATAATTTGCAAATAAAAAAATAAATTCCACAAATTAACCTGAACAACGCACACCTGTTAATTAAAATGCATTCCAGGTGTCTACCTCATGAAGCTGGTTGAGAGAATGCCAAGATTGTGCAAAGCTGTCATCAAGGCAAAGAGTGGCTACTTTGAAGAATCTTAAATATAAAATTGATTCTGTATGTGTTATTTCATAGATTTTATGTCTTCACTATTATTCTACAATTATTCTACAATGTAGAAAATAGTAAAATAAAGAAAAACTCTTGAATGAGTAGGTGTGTCCATACTTTTGACTGGTACTCTATATACATATTAACTTAGCAAAAAAAGAAACATCCTCTCACTTTCAACTGCATTTATTTTCAGCAAACTTAACATGTGTAAATATTTGTATGAACATAACAAGATTCAACAACTGAGACATAAACTGAACAAGTTCCACAGACATGTGACTAACAGAAATTGAATAATGTGTCCCTGAACAAAGGGGGGGGGTCAATAACAAAATTAACAGTCAGTATCTGGTGTGACCACCAGCTGCATTAAGTACTTCAGTGAATCTCCTCCTCATGGACTGCACCAGATTTGCCAGTTCTTGCTGTGAGATGTTACCCCACTCTACCACCAAGGCACCTGCAAGTTCCCGGACATTTCTGGGGGAATGGCCCTAGCCCTCACCCTCCGATCCAACTCAATGGCATTGAGATCCAGGCTCTTCACTGGCTATGGCAGAACACTGACATTCCTGTCTTGCAGGAAATCATGCACAGAACGAGCAGTATGGCTGGTGGCAATGTCATGCTGGAGGGTCATGTCAGGATGAGCCTGCAGGAAGGGTACCACATGAGGGAGGACGATGTCTTCCCTGTAACGCTCAGCGTTGAGATTGCCTCCAATGACAACAAGCTCAGTCTGATGATGCTGCGACACACCGCCCCAGACCATGACGGACCCTCCACCTCCAAATCGATCCCGCTCCAGAATGCAGGCCTCAGTGTAACGCTCATTCCATCGGCGATAAACGCAAATCCGACCATCACCCCTGCTGAGACAAAACCGCGACTCGTCAGTGAAGAGCACTTCTTGCCAGTCCTGTCTGGTCCAGCAACTCTGGGTTTGTGCCCATAGGCAATGTTGTTGCCGGTGATGTCTGGTGAGGACCTGCCTTACAACAAGCCTACAACCCCTTAGTCCAGCCTCTCTCAGCCCATTGCGGATAGTTTAAGAACTGATGGCGAGATTGTGCATTCCTTGTGTAACTCGGGCAGTTGTTGTTGCCATCCTGTACCTGTCCCGCAGACGTGATGTTCGGATGTACCGATCCTGTGCAGGTGTTGTTACACGTGGTCTGCCACTGCGAGGATGATCAGCTGTCCGTCCTGTCTCCCTATAGCTCTGTCTTAGGCGTCTCACAGTGCGGACATTGCAATTTACTGCCCTGGCCACATCTGCAGTCCTCATGCCACCTTACAGCATGCCTAAGGCACGTTCACGCAGATGAGCAGGGACCCTGGGCATCTTTCTTTTGTTTTTTTCAGAGTCAGTAGAAATGCCTCTTTAGTGTCCTAAGTTTTCATAACTGTGACCTTAATTGCCTACTGGCTGTAAGCTGTTAGTGTCTTAACGACTGTTCCAAAGGTCCATGTTCATTAATTGTTTCTGGTTCATTGAACAAGCATGGGAAACAGTGTTTTAACCCTTTACAATTAAGATCTGTGAATATCTCTCTCTCTATATATATATATATATATATTATCTTTAACTCTGAATTGTTGAAAAATCTGTTATTTACGAAGCATGTGACATTTGATTTGATTTAATTTTCTTGGTAATCACAAGCTTAATTGTTTCTAAGAGCATATACCAATGTCATTAGAAAGACATGACCCATGGCCTTAGAACTGTTTCTGCATGAGCAAAAGCACAAAAGCATGAGCCTCTGCATGAGCCTCTGCATGAGCAAAAACTTCTACAGGAGCAACCATTACCATCTTACATGCTACTTCTAATATGTCTCGTATATAGAACACGCTTGATGTCCTAAATTGAACTGAAAATAGCTAATACTTTCTAAATCACAAGGTACCGAATTTAAACCTGTTTCATTCACAGTCACTACCTCTTTCCTTTCTTTGTTTATCTGCTTTCTTCATCTACCTCTTTTGTTCACTCTTGTTCTATCTCTGGATCTCTGTCTGTTTATATATGTATGTACTGAATCAGCTTGAGGCTCAAGCTAAGCCGATGTCACCAATGGGTAGAGTGACTCACTCAACACTGTCAGCCAACGTTTGGAAGGGACAGGTGACACACCGAGCTCTCCCAGTGAAAGTCCTTTCAGAACACATCAAACTGACCCTGAAGCTCTGAACGGAAATAACGTGTACACATCACATATCACATGATTCAGGAATCATGATCAAATAAACAGGAAATTGTTTATTCAGTCGGGAACTGTCCAATGTCATGTGGACAGATTAAATGTGACATTGTCATTGGAATCTAAATTGAACATGATAAAATATGTACTGTAATCCATACTGAAATCCAATGGCATATGAACGCATATGATCCACAATTTACATAATCACATCAGAAACAATGCAAATTCCCTCAATTAATCATCTTTATTTACAAACCCTGAAATAAGATACAGTATGTGAAAATCATTTATTGATGTATATGGAAGAATAACATAAGAATTTGAGTCAAGTGCCCAGATAAAAAGTTAGGATTTTGCCTAAAAGCATGACGTCATTGCCTAAATCATTTCTATATTGTAAGGCGGTCTAGTACACCCACAGCATACTGGAAAACGGTGTGTGCTGAACCAATGAATCAAGTGGGAGCATTCTCCACATTACATGCTCCTGTGAGCCATTACTAATTCATTCCAATGCTAGGGGCATCATAATGTCTTATCACAGAAACTCAAGATGCCCAGGGGGCCAGCAGTAGATTGAACTGCTTGAGAGCCTGAAATCTCACTGCAGGTCACACTCTCTTCTTTTCATTTGACAGACAAATGTTATGCGCAAATGTTATCTGCATAACTATGAGTAGATTTGAAAACAAAATGATTGTTGCATGCATCACACACTCCTCACACAGTTCCGACTCCATCATCATGTTCGCTGAAGACACAACAGTAGTGCGCCTGATTAGCGACAACAACGAGACAGGGAGGAGGTAGGCACTCTGACGGCGTGGTGCCCAGGTAAAAAATCTTTCCCTCAACATTAACAAAACAAAGGAGCTGATTGTGGAGTTCAGGGGGAACCAGGCTGGACACCCCACCCCCATCCCCTTCCCCATCCCCGGTCAATAACTTCACATTCCTTGGCGTACACATCTCAAAGAAGCTGAAATGGTCTAACCACACTGACACAGTGGTGAAGAATGCACGACAGCGACTCTTCAACCTCAGGATGCAGAAGAAATTTGCCTGGTCTCCGTAGGCCTTCACTGTGTTCTACAGGAGCACCATCGAGAGCATACTGTCGGGCTGAATCACAGCCTGGTACGGCAACTCCACTGCCGCAGACCGCAAGGCGCTTCAGAGGGTTCTGCATGCTGCCAAACGCACCATTGAGTGCACGCTGCCTGCTCTACAGGACGCCCACAACACCAGGTGTCGCAGGAAGGCCAAGAACATCATCTGGGACCCCATAGCCATGCCCTGTTTTCCCCGCTTCAATCACTCAAACGTGGACAGTACAAGAGCATCATGGCAAAAACTGGAAGACTGACCAATAGTTTCTACCCTCCGATCAACAGGCTGCTAAATAGCTACATCCTCCCCCCTCCCCTCCCCTCTGCTACTCCCCCTATGGACATTTTCATGATTTTATTTCACTTAGTCCTGCATGTTGGAGCTTGGCACCTAAGATTTTCACCGTACCCTGCAATCACACCTGCAACTCTGTACATGTGTCTATTAAACTCTCCAAATCTGAATCTGAATCACGACTAATATCTGTCCCAACCTTTTTTTTAGGGTTTCATCAGAAACTGAAAAAAGTAAAACCAAGGGTTCCTTGGGAAATTATCGAAACACCTGGCCACCGGTTTTGATTCAGTTGGAACTCCAGGAGTCTTTTTCTTCTGAAAACACAAACTCAAACAAGAAAGGGCACTGATATCCTAACAATCCTAACTATAACACACACCATATGTGCTGTAGTGTTACGAACATCTATGATACATAGCCATGGTAAGTAGGGGTGCTGGGGGTGCGGTAAAATGGCAGCACCCGCTGCTATTTTTCCATTCCATTATTGATATAATTTACAATGGGATTGGGGTAGGGGAGATGAAGATTTTTTTAAAAATTATTATTCAAATTGTAGACTACAACCAATCATTGACAATGCATTACCACAAGGTTGAAAGTTTCCTGTTCATTCTTTCCTGTAGACTAGCAGTTAGTATTTACAAGATCAAAATCTAAATGTCTCAGAAAATGATTTCGGATTTCTTCAATCCTGGTACTAGCCAACCAAAAAAACCTGCCATCATAGCAGCTCCAAATGATGAAACCCACGGGCCTGCTGCATCTAGCACCTGCAGCAGTTCACCAGTTACTCTGTGCCCAGGCCCTACTGATGTGACTGGCACCGAAACCCTAGCCTCCAAGGAGCAATATGCTAACTCCACAGGCTGCAACATCTCCACATTAGCCCACCCCAGGCGGAGGAGCATACCAGGCCTACTGCACTCACAGATAACACTCTTTCAAACTGCTGCAAAGCAGCTGAGAAGTTTAGGTAACATGAAAAGTCACATCTACACACAAAGTCCCTTAAAAAATGCGCTGTACTAGGTAGCACCCCAATCAGCGCCTTGTTTTCAGATTTGGCTGCTTTAGATCGATTTGATTTCTCGTCCGCTAGGGAGTGCATTTTAGAGGCAACACAACTCGTTGATAATAAAATGCACTTACAGTCTACCAAAGGAATGGGTTCTCAGGA
Source organism: Oncorhynchus gorbuscha (assembly GCF_021184085.1). Classification (NCBI taxonomy): domain Eukaryota; kingdom Metazoa; phylum Chordata; class Actinopteri; order Salmoniformes; family Salmonidae; genus Oncorhynchus; species Oncorhynchus gorbuscha. The sequence goes on along the minus strand of NC_060181.1, from coordinate 53,651,350 downwards.
GAGACAACAGGATGTCGGACACAATACAGAATGAGCTCATTCAACAACTGGCTCACCCAGTACAGAGGGAGATTGTGTTGCACATATTAGAGTGTCTGCTGATGGTGCAACTGACATGAGCACCATGGAACAACGCAATTCAAATTTGATTTAATTCTCAGCAGTCTCCAGTATGTCGGCCCGAACCTGGAGTCACACTGAGTTTTGGGGGACCCTACAGAACACCAAGGTGAGTGCACTTGGCGCCCTCAAATGTGCCAATGTGCTGAGGTAACGGGTAAGGGCACTGAGAGATGACCATGTCGTGGAAGAGATGAACGCCAAGGTTTGCATTCAAATACAGCGTAATTAAATGTATGACACACATAGACCACACAAGATTAAAACACATGCAAGACACATAATAAAGTACTAATATGTCGTGGAACATCGATAAAAGAAAGCTAATTAAATGAGTACTTCAGCGAGCAAGCCTTTCTAATCGACCTGGCCCGGGTTTTGGCCCAAATTTCAAAAGGTTTTGGGACACTGTAAAGTCCATGGAGAATAAGAGCACCCCCTCCCAGCTGCCAACTGCACTGAGGAAAGGAAACACTGTCACCACTGAGAAATCTACGATAATCGATCATCTCATCAAGCAATTTTCTATGGCTGGCCATGCTTTCCACCTGGCTAACCCTACCCTGGCCAACATCTCAGAACCCCCTGCGGCAACTTGCCTAAGCCCCCCAACCCCCCAACCCCGCTTCTCCTTCACCGAAATCCAGACAGCTGATGTTCTGAAAGAGCTGCAAAACCTGGATCCCTACAAATCAGCTGGGCTAGACAATCTGGACCTTCTTTCCAAATTGTTGCAACCTCTATTACTAACCTATTCAATCTCTCTTTTGTATTGTCTGAGATCCCCAAAGATTGGAAAGCTGCCGTGGTCATCCCGCTCTTCAAAGGGGGAGACACTAGACCCAAACTGTTATAGACCCATATCCATCCTGCCCTGCCTTTCTAAAATCTTCGAAAGCCAAGATAATAAACAGATCACCTACAATTTTGAATCCCATTGTACCTTCTCCACTATGCAATCTGGTTTCCGAGCTGGTCATGGGTGCACCTCAGCCACACTCAAGGCCCTAAACGATATCATAACTGCCATCGACAACAGACAGTACTGTGCAGTCGTCTTCAACGACCTGGCCAAGGCTTTCGACTCTGTCAATCACCACATTCTTATCAGCAGACTCAATAGCCTTGGTTCCTCAAATGACTGCCTCGTCTGGTTCACCAACTACTTCTCAGATAGAGTTCAGTGTGTCGAATCGGAGGGCCTGTTGTCCGGACCTCTGGCAGTCTTTATGGAGGTGCCACAGGGTTCAATCCTCGGGCCGACTCTTTTCTCTGTATATGTCAATGATGTCGCTCTTGCTGCTTGTGATTCTCTGATCCACCTCTACGCAGAAGACACCATTCTGCATACATCTGGCCGTTCTTTGGACACTGTGCTAACAAACCTCCAAACGAGCTTCAATGCCGTACAACACTCCTTCTGTGGCCTCCAACTACTTTTAAATGCTAGTAAAATTAAGTGCATGCTCTTCAATCGATTACTGCCTGCACCCTCCCGCCCGACTAGCATCACAACTGGACAGTTCTGACTTAGAATATGTGGACAACTACAAGTACCTAGGTGTCTGGTTAGACTGTAAACTCTCCTTCCAGACTCACATTAAGCATCTCCAATCCAAATTTAAATATAGAATTGTCTTCCTATTTCACAACAAAGCCTCCTTCGCTCATACTGTCAAACATATCCTTGTAAAACTGACTATCCTACTGATCCTTGACTTCGGCGATGTCATTTACAAAATAGCCTACAACACTCTACTCAAACTGGATGCAGTCTATCACAGTGCCATCCGTTTGTCACCAATGCCCCATATACTACCCACCACTGCAACCTGTATTGTCTCGTTGATTGGCCCTCACTACATATTCATCGCCAAACCCACTGGCTCCAGGTCATCTATAAGTCTTTGCTAGGTAAAGCCCTGCCTTATCTCAACTCACTGGTTACCATAGCAACACCCACCTGTAGCACGCGCTCCAGCATGTATATTTCACTGGTCAATCCCAAAGCCAACACTTCCTTTGACCGCCTTTCCTTCCAGTTCTCTGCTGCCAATGACTGGAACAAATGACAAAACCATGAAGCTGGAGTCTTATATCTCCCTCTCTAACTTTAAGCATTAGCTGTCAGAGCAGCTTACCGATCACTGTACCTGTACACAGCCAATCTGTAAATAGCACACCCAACTACCTCATTCCCATATTGTTTCTTATCCTCTTGCTCTTTTGCACCCCAGTATCTCAACTTGCACATACTTCTCTGCGAAATTATCACTCCAGTGTTAATGCTAAATTGTCATTATTTCGCCTCTATGGCCTATTTATTGCCTTACCTCTCTACTTTTTTACATTTGCACACACTGTACATAGATTTTTCTATTGTGTTAATTGACTGTACGTTTGTATATGTGTAACTCTGTGTTGTTGTTTATGTCGCACTGCTTTGGTTTATCTTGGCATGGTCGCATTTGTAAATGAGAACTTGTTCTCAACTGGCCTACCTGGCTAAATAAAGGTGAAATATAATAAAAATTAAAAAGTAACAATGACAGCCTAATATTAATTAAGAATGATTCCATTTATGACCAAGATGACGGCATGAGCTACCCAAATCAGCCTCAAGATGCTCACAGACAACGTATCCCCAGAGTGAGCAGATCCCCAGCCTGCTATCGCCAGAACTGAGAACTCAGGTGGAGACAAGTTATTTGATGCTGTGGATCTAGTGCAATCAGAAGAGGAAAGACGATTTGACTAGAAAGGGGTAGGCATGTCAGCAAGTAAAAAGAAAACCATACTTGACGCAGAAAAATAAAGCACAACTCAACTGGAGAGCAAGGTCACTTTATGTGTTTTATGACTGCCGGCACACCTGGCCCTGCAGCACGAGGTAAGACCAAGCCAGTCGATGTCTGTGCCACTGTGGAAATCTGATTGGCATATTACAAATATTTCCATCAAAATCTGTCAGTTTAAGCTAGAGATATCAGTTTTTTGCATAGGCTGCATCTCAATCCACAGCATCCGCCGATATCGGCCTTCCACATCTGCAGTGGAAGCTGGCAGTGCTACAGCGATGTTTGTCAGACCAGGAGACATCCCAAAAATTGGTCTTCTCGTGAATACGACTGTAGAGTCCGAACAGTTTGGGCTGCAGACTAATATTACACCACCATCGAAAGGTGAGACTCTCACGAGCACGATTGTTTTGATCTAGGATGCCCAGAAGAAAAGTCTGAAGGTAGTGTAGGGCGGCCCAGCCTCCGAAGTGAATCATATCAACACTATGCAAAGGGATTTATTGTCTTCTCAGGAATTCAGCCTTCTTTGCATTATCTCACCAACCCCTCTTGCCACACTTCGAAGAAGCAGAGGTTCTGTTGTCTTTACATCCTGTAGGTCAGCTGTCTGACTGGAAGTTCAAATCAAATCAAATTGTTTTGGTCACATACACGTGTTTAGCAGATGTAATTGTGGGTGTTGCGAAATGCTTGTGTTTTTAGCTCCAACAGTGCAGTAATATCTAACCATTTTACAACATAAACCCAGTACACACAAATCGAAGTAAAGTAATGGAATTAATAATATATAAATATAAACTAACGCAACATTCATGTTATTGGTAACAACTCAAATTTGGAATCTAAACATGGTAAAATGGTTATAAAAGGGTCTTAGCTTCATTGTCTCTAACCTCTTTCTGTGTTACCAACCTGCTGTGGTGAGATACACTTTCTTTTTCTTTCTATCGTTCCCCCAAGAGCTATGGGCCATCGCACAAGCCATGGATTATTTGTCTCTCTCTCTTTGTCTGATCATGCCTAGAAAATACCTTTTAATGCTTTTTATTAATGATTTGTAGCTTAGGCGGTATGCCTTGTATGTGAATCCATACATTTTACATTTATACTAAATATATTTGTATTTAGAATTCCATAGTCAGACCTTTCTTGATTTCTTATTACTATAATTCAACTATATTCTCTTGCATATTGCTAAATAATCTAAATGGAGTCAGATAAACATTTTAATAGGCTAATCGCATAGTCTTATTACGAGTTGCATGTGAGGTGTATATAATATGCACATAAATCAAATATTACCCTACTACAGTAGGGTACCAGTTTAATTATACAAAACATTAAGAACATCTACTCTTTCCATGACATGGACTGACCAGGTGAATCCAGGTGAAAGCTATGATCCCTTTATGAAGTCACTTGTTAAATCCAACTCAAACAGTATATAATGTATGAAGGGGAGCAGACTGGTTAAAGAACGATTTTTAAGCCTTGAGACAATTGAGACAAAGACTGTGTCAAGAACTAAAAAGCTGCTGGTTATTTTATACTCAACAGTTTCCCGTGTGTATCAAGAATGGTCCACCACCCAAAGGACATCCAGCCAAACTTGACACAACTGTGGGAGGCATTGGAGTCAACCTGGACCAGCATCCCTGTGGAATGCTTCGAAACCTTGTAGAGTCCAGGCCCAAATGAATTGAGGCTGTTCTACTGTAAGTGAAAATGGGGGTGCAACTCAGTATTAGGAAGGTGTTCCAAATATTTGGTATACCTAGTGTATATCAAATAGAATACACAAATCAAATACACATGGCTAGCATATGCGAGTGTAGCGAAATGCTTGTACTTCTAGGTCCGACTATGCAGTAAAATCGAACAAATAATCTAACCAATTCACAACAACTACCGTATACACACAAATATACACAAATGTAAAGCGATGAATATGTACATATAAATACATGGATGAGCGATGGCGTGCGGCATAGGCAAGATGCAGTAGATGGTCTAGAATAAAGTATATACAGTTGAAGTCGAAAGTTTACATATACCTTAGCCAAATACATTTAAACTCAGTTTTTTCACAATTCTTAACATTTAATCCTAGTAAAAATTCCGTGTCTTAGTTCAGTTAGGATCACCACTTTATTTTAAGATTGCGAAATGTCAGAATAATGGTAGAGAGAATAATTTATTTTAGCTTTTATTTCTTTCATCACATTCCCAGTGGGTCAGAAGTTTACATACACTCAATTAGTATTTGGTAGCATTGTCATTACATTGTTTAACTTGGGTCAAACATTTTGGGTAGCCTTCCACAAGCTTCCCACAATAAGTTGGGTGAATTTTGGCCCATTACTCCTGACAGAGCTGGTGTAACTGAGTCAGGTTTGTAGGCCTCCTTGCTCGCACACGATTTTTCAGTTCTGTCCCCAATTTTTCTATGGGATTGAGGTCAAGGCTTTGTGATCGCCACTCCAATAACTTGACTTTGTTATCCTTAAGCCATTTTGCCACAACTTTGGAAGTATGCTTGGGGTCATTGTCCATTTGAAAGACCCATTTGCGACTTCCTGAGTGATGTTTTGAGATGTTGCTTCAATATATCCACACAATTTTACTTCCTCCTGATGCCATCTATTTTGTGAAGTCCACCAGTCCCTCCTGCATCAAAGCCCCCCCACAACATGATGCTGCCACCCCCGTGCTTCACGGTAGGGATGGTGTTCTTTGGCTTGCAAGCCTCCCCCTTTTCCTCCAAACATGAGCATGGTCATTATGACCAAGCAGTTCAATTTTTGTTTCATCAGACCAGAGGACATTTCTCCAAAAAGTATTATCTTTTTCCCCAAGTGCAGCTGCAAACTGTAGTCTAGCTTCTTTATGGTGGTTTTGGAGCAGTGGATTATGCCTTGCTGAGCGGTCTTTCAGGTTATGTTGATATAGGACTTGTTTTACTGTGGATATAGATACTTTTGTACCGGTTTGCTCCAGTATCTTCACAAGGTCCTTTGCTGTTTTTCTGGGATTGATTTGCACTTTTCACACCAAAGTATGTTAATCTCTAAGAGACAGAACACGCCTCCTTCCTGAGTGATATGATGGCTGCATGGTCCCGTGGTGAGTATGCTTGCGTACTATTGTTTGTACAGATGAACGTGGTACTTTCCGGCATTTGGGAATTGCTCCCAAGGATGAACCAGACTTGTGAAGGTCTACAATTATTTTTCTGTGGTCTTGGCTGATTTCTTTTGATTTTCCCATGATGTCAAGCAAAGAGGCACTGAGTTTGAAGGTAGGCCTTGAAATACAACCACAGGTACACCTCCAACAGACTCAAATTATGTCAAGTAGCCTGTAAGAAGCTTCTAAAGCCATGACATAATTTTCTGTAATTTTCCAAACTGTTTAAAAGCGCAGTCAACTTAGTGTATGTAAACTTCTGACCCACCGGAGTTGTGATACAGTGAATTATAAGTGAAATAATCTGTCTGTAAACAATTGTTGGACAAATGACTTGTGTCACGCACGAAGTAAATGCCCTAACCGACTTGCCAAAACTATAGTTTGTTAACAAGAAAATTTTGGAGTGGTTGAAAAACTCGTTTTAATGACTCCAACAAAAGTGTATGTAAACTTCTGACTTCAACTGTATGACAGCCACTTCAAAACATACTTCCCACACTTTTACTTTCTGTTTTGCTGTGTATGAATATGTAATTCAATGCGTTTCTATGGGCTAATGGCAGTAAGGCCAAAGCAATATTTCATCTTTTTTCAATATACACTGCTCAAAAAAATAAAGGGAACACTAAAATAACACATCCTAAATCTGAATGAATGAAATATTCTTATTAAATACTTTTTTTCTTTACATAGTTGAATGTGCTGACAACAAAATCACACAGAAATGATCAATAGAAATCAAATTTATCAACCCATGGAGGTCTGGATTTGGAGTCACACTCAAAATTAAAGTGGAAGACCACACTACAGGCTGATCCAACTTTGATGTAATGTCCTTAAAACAAGTCAAAATGAGGCTCAGTAGTGTGTGTCCTCCACGTGTATGTATGACCTCCCTACAACGCCTGGGCATGCTCCTGATGAGGTGACGCATGGTCTCCTGAGGGATCTCCTCCCAGAACTGGACTAAAGCATTCCCGGACAGTCTGTGGTGCAACGTGGCGTTGGTGGATAGAGCGAGACATGATGTCCCAGATGTGCTCAATTGGATTCAGGTCTGGGGAACGGGCGGGCTAGTTCATAGCATCAATGCCTTCCTCTTGCAGGAACTGCTGACACACTCCAGCCACATGAGGTATAGCATTGTCTTGCATTAGGAGGAACCCAGGGCCAAACACACAAGCATATGGTCTCACAAGGGGTAATGGCAGTCAGGCTACCTCTGGCGAGCACATGTAGGGCTGTGCGGCCCCCCAAAGAAATGCCAACCCACACCATGATTGACCCACCACCAAACCGGTCATGCTGGAGGATGTTGCAGGCAGCAGAATGTTCCCTACGGCGTCTCCAGAGTGTCACATGTGCTCAGTGTGAACCTGCTTTCATCTGTGAAGAGCACAGGTTGCCAGTGGCGAATTTTGCCAATCTTGGTGTTCTCTGGAAAATGCCAAACGTCCTGTACGGTGTTGGGCTGTAAGCACAACCCCCACCTGTGGACGTTGTACCCTCCTGCTGCTGGGTTGTTGCCCTCCTACAGCTTCCTCCACGTCTCCTGATGTACTGGCCTGTCTCCTGGTACCGCCTCCATGCTCTGGACACTACGCTGACAGACACAGCAAACCTTCTTGCCACAACTCGCATTGATGTGCCATCCTGGATGAGCTGCACTACCTGAGCCACTTGTGTGGGTTGTAGACTCCGTCTCATGCTACCACTAGAGTGAAAGCACCGCCAGCATTCAAAAGTGACCAAACATGAGCCAGGAAGCATAGGAGCTGAGAAGTGGTCTGTGGTTATCACCTGCAGAACCACTCCTTTATTGGGGGATGTCTATGCTAATTGCCTATAATTTCCACCTGTTGTCTATTCCATTTGCACAACAGCATGTGACATTTATTGTCAATCAGTATTGCTTCCTAAGTGGACAGTTTGATTTCACAGAAGTGTGATTGACTTGGAGTTACATTGTGTTGTTTAAGTGTTCCCTTTATTTTTTTGAGCAGTGTACATACTTACACGGGTCCACTTGACACATACAAACACACAGTGTACAGTGGTCCCTGCAGTGTACACTCAAACCGGTATGATTAGAACACTATATTATATTATAACACTTCATTAGAAGGTCTAGCTAATATTGACGCAACAGTCAGCATTTGAGCAGACCACATAGTTTTTTGGGATAAATATTTTGCACAAACAGTCTTACAATGTTATGTCCTCAATATGAACAGTTTATTTTGGATGCAATGTTCAGACATTCACAGAAGTAGCAACAGCACGACACAATTCTCAAATTGTAAAATGTAGTTGACAATAGTCTTTGCACTAACTGACTAACTGAGAAAACGGTGTGTTAACATGGTCATATTTAGCCAACTCTTGGCTGGTAGAAACCATAGTATGAATTAGTAACAATAGTAACACTTACTACTTACAATTCATCACATCATGGGTGGGCTCAACATTGATCAAAATAAAACACTTTCTAAAAGTCAAAAGTAATCTGATGCTGTGTAGTCTGTGCATGCCGCCATATTTTTTTTTCTTCGCCAACCAAGAAATGAAGAATATGTACATAAAAATATATGAATGAGCGATGGCCGAACGTCATAGGCAAGATGCAGTAGATGGTATAGAGAACAGTATATATATATGAGAAACGTAGGGTACGTAAACACAATATAAAGTGGCATTGTTTAAAACCTCTTACGACTCCCCATCCCGGATCCGGGATCGTGACTACGGCTCAAGCTCATTACCATAACGCACAATGCGAAAGAATATTCCTAAAAATATTTAACCTCCACACATTAACAAGTCCAATAGCTCAAATGAAAGATAAACATCTTGTTAATCTACCCAGCAAGTCAGATTTCTAAAATGTTTTACGGCAAAAACATAGCACATATTTATATTAGATCACCACCGAAACAAAAGGCAAGCGGCGGCCATTTTGTCCCAGAAAAAAATAAAATTTAAAAGTAGGATTAAAAAATAAATAATTCACTAACCTTTTGAAAATCTTCATCAGATGACAGTAATATTACATGTTACACAGTACATTTAATTTTTTTCCAATAATATGCCATTTATATCCATAAATCTCGGTTTACAATGACGACATTTCAAAAAATGCTACTCAAATGTCCGGAGAAATGATGATAGCTCCGACAGATAACGTCAGATAACAAGCAATAAACATGACTAAATATACATGTTCTACACATATTTACAAAGATACACTTCTTCTTAATGCAACCGCTGTATTACATTTATTTTTAACGTTACAGACATCGTTCACTGGGCTATACTATGAGTCAGCGCTCAGATATTAGCACTATGTCTCCTCTACATTTGGAGTCCACAGAAACCCCAAATAACCACATAAATATTCCCTTACCTTTGATGTTCTTCCATCAGAAGACGTAGAAGGAGTCATACTTACCCAATACATCGTTTGGTTTCACGTTGTGTGTCCCTGTATTAGCATATGCTAACAGCTTCAGTTGAAATGCGTCAAAAATTACTTCTGGTCCAGCACTCTTGCGCATCAAAACTTCCAATTTACATATTATATGTCGATTCAACTGGTCAAACGATGTGCAAAATCGAGCTTTATGATGTTTTTAGCATGTAGAACAGAGAGCAACGCTAACAGACAATCCGGCTTCAAATGCTGCATCATGGAAAAAGACGTTCTCCAAATCGGCCGCGCGCAAAAGAGTGCATGATTTTCAGAGGGACACGAGCAATTTCACCCGCCAAACGTGCAAGGCTCGTGGGATTCTCACAATGAACGCGCCACTTGAAAGCTGACATCGCGCTGAAGAAACATAGAAACTGTTCCTGGATCGGTAGCTGCCTGGGAAGGGTGGGGGCCATGACATCAAAGTTGACCCAACTTTTCTCTTCACAAGAGACAGTTTGGGAGAAAGGCTGCCCTGAGAGTTCTGCTTTACATACAGACATAATTTAAACGGTTTTAGAAGCTTTAGAGTGTTTTCTATTCAATAATAATTTTTATATGCATATATTAGCAATTTTGGGTAAAAATATTTTCAGTTTACTATGGGTACGCACTTTCTCCAACAGGGGCAGTATAGAGGGGGAGCTCTAAGAGGTTAAAGTGGCTAGTGATACATTCATTCCATCAATTTTTATTATTATTAAAGTGGCAAGAGATGAGTCAGTATGTTGGCAGCAGCCACTCAATGTTAGAGGTTTAAAACCTCTTGAGACTAGGGTGCAGAATTTTGATGTTTGGATGAAAAACGTACCCAAATTAAACTGCCTATTTCTCAGACCCAGAAGCTAGAATATGCATATAATTGCCAGATTAGGATAGAAAACACTCTAACGTTTCAAAAACTGTCAAATATTGTCAGTAAGTACAACAGAACTGATATTGCAGGCGGAAACCTGAGGAAAATTCAACCAGGAAGTGCTGTTTTTCTGAAACATCTCTGTTCCATTGCATGCCTTCCCTCCATTTAAAGTGATATCAACCAGATTCCTTTCCCTATGGCTTCCACATGGTGTGAACCCTCTTTAGACATAGTTTCAGGCTTTTATTCTGAAAAATGAGCGAGAATGATCACATCGCGTCAGTGGATAGCTGGGTGTCCTTAGATTTTTGCATGCGCAGGCAGCTTCGAGCAGACCTTTTCTCTCTCTCTCGTATTGAAAAAGCTACCGTCCGGTTGAAATACTATCGATTATTTATTGTAAAAACAACCTGCGGATTGATCATAAAAAACGTTTGACATGTTTCCAAGAACTTTACGGATACTATTTGGAATTTTCTTCTGCCCGTCGTGACCTGCACGAACCTGTGGATTACTGAACAAAACCCGCCAACCAAACGGAGGTTTTTGGATATAAAAATAATATTTATTGAACAAAACTAACATTTATTGTGTAACTGGGAGTCTCGTGAGTGCAAACATCCGAAGATCATCAAAAGTAAGCGATTCATTTAATTGCTTTTCTGACTTCCGTGACCAATCTACTTTGCTGCTAGCTGTTTGTAATGTTTTGTCTGCTGAGAGAGCTGTCCTAACATAAACACTTGGATAGCTTTCACTATAAAGCTTTTTTGAAATCTGACACACCAGGTGGATTAACAACAAGCTAAACTGTGTTTTGCTACATTGCACTTGTGATTTCATGAAAATGTAATATTTTTAGTAATTTAATTTGAATTTGGCGCTCTGCAATTCAGCGGATGTTGAAAAACCCTCGAAAAGGGATCCGTGCGCCAAGAAGTTATTAACAGTCTAATGGCCTTGAGATTGAAAAACAGCGTCTGTCTCTCGGTCCCTGCTTTGATGCACCTGTACTGACCTCGCCTTCTGGATGATAGCTGGGTGAACAGGCAGTGACTCGGGTGGTTGTTGTCCTTGATGATCTTTTTGGCCTTCCTGTGACATCGGGTAGTGTAGGTGTCCTGGAGGGCAAGTAGTTCGCCCCCGGTGATGTGCTGGGCAGACCTCACTACCCTCTGGAGAGCCTTGCGGTTGTGGGCGGAGCGGTTGCCGTACCAGGCGGTGATACAGGCCGGCAGGATGCTCTCAATTGTGCATCTGTAAAAGCTTGTGAATGTTTTTGGTGATAAGCCGAATTTCTTCAGCCTCCTGAGGAGGATCCAGTCCAGGCACAGTGTTCAGCCTGGGTCCATGGCAGGATCTGTGGGATGAGCGGGGTCTTTGGCCCGCACCAGAGCCGCCCCTGATGCTGGCGAATCCGCGGGATGAGCTGGTACTTCGCCCCGCCCCAGAGCCGCCACCGAAACTAGACCCCCCCCCAACCCTCCCTTTTTGTTTCAGGTTTTAGCGGTCGGAGTCCGCACCTTTGAGGGGGGTGGTACTGTCACGTCCTGACCATAGAAAGCCTGTATTTTCTATGGTAGAGTAGGTCAGGGCGTGACTAGGGGTTTTAGTCTAGTTTATATTTTCTATGTTGGGTTCTAGTTAGTTTTTTCTATGTTGGTGTTTTGGCATGATTCCCAATTAGAGGCAGCTGGTTATCATTGTCTCTAATTGGGGATCATACATAAGTAGCATTTTTTCCACCTGTGGGTTATGGGATATTGTTTTGAGTAAGTGAATGTAGCACCTCTGCAGTCACGGTTCGTTCTTTGTTAGTTTATTCGTTTTGTCTTGGTTAAAGTTTCACTTCTTCTAATAAATATGTGGAACTCTACATACACTGTATCCTGGTCCGATATTCATTCCAGCGAATGTGACAGTTTCACGGAAACATGGCGGAATCGTTTCAGCCACCGGGCTTCTCCATGCATCGCGTCGACGGAGATAAACACGGTGTATTCTTCATGATTAACGAATCATGGTGTAATCATAACAACAGACAGGAACTCAAGTCCTTCTGCTCACCCGACCGAGAATTCTTGTTAGTTATAGTCACAGCTGTGTACATTCCCCCTCAAGCAAACACCAAGACGGCCATCAAGGAACTTCACTGGACTATATGCAAACTGGAAACCAAATGTCCCGAGGCTGCATTTATTGTAGCTGTTGTTTATTAACAAAGCAAATTTGAGAACAAGGCTACCTAAATTGTACCAGCATATTGATTGCGCTACGCGCATGGGCAGTACCCTCAACCACTGCTGCTTTAACTTCCGCGATGCATACAAAGTCCTTCCCCCACCCTCCCTTCGGCAAATCCGACCACGACATCATCTTGCTCCGACCGTCTTGTAGGCAGAAATTCAAACAGGATGTACCAGTGATGAGAACCATTGAACGCTGGTCCGCCCACGCTTCAGGATTGTTTTGATCACGCAGACTGGAATATGTTCCGGTCAGCCTCAGAGAACAACATCGACCTATACGTGCGTTTATAAAGAAGTGCATTGGAGATGTTGTACCCACTGTGACTATTAAAACCTCCCCTAACCAGAAACAATGGATGGATGGCGGCATTGACACAAAACTGAGAGCGCGATCCACCACATTTAACCATGGAAAGGGGTCTTGGAATATGACCGAATATAAACAGTGTAGTTATTCCCTCCGCAAGGCAATCAACAAGCAGAATGCCAGTACAGGGACAAGGTGGAGATGCAATTCAATGGCTCAGACACAAGATGTATGTGGCAGGGTCTACAGGTAATCACAGACTATAAAAAGTTAACCAGCCACGTCATGGACAACGACGTCATGCTTCCAGACAAACTAAACACCTTCTTTGCCTGATTTAAGGCAAATACCACCATCGCGGCCCTTCTCCTTGACTGACGTGAGTAAAACATTTAACGTGTTAACCCTCTCAAGGCTGCGGGCCCAAATGGCATCCCTAGCCGTGTTCTCAGAGCTTGCGCAGACCAGCTGGCTGGTGGGTTTAAGGACATATTCAATCGCTCCCTATCCCAGTCTGTTGTCCCCACATGCTTCAAGATGGCTACCATTTTTCCTGTACCCAGGAAGGCAAAGATAACTGAAGTAAATGACTACCGCCCCATAGCACTCACTTCTGTCATCATGAAATGCTTTGAGAGACTAGTCAAGGATCATATCACCTCCACCTTACCGGCCAACCTAGACCAACTTCTGTTTGCATACCACCCCGAACAGGTCCACAGATGATGAAATCGCCATCACACTGCCACTACTCTATCCCATCTGGACAAAAGGAATACCTATGTAAGAATGCTGTTCATTGACTACAGCTCAGCATTCAACTCCATAGTACGCTCCAAGCTCATCATCAAGCTGGAGGCCCTGGGCCTCAACCCCACGCTGTGCAATTGGGTCCTGGACATTCTGACATTCCCCCCAGGCGGTGAAGGTAGGAAACAACATCTCCACATTGATGACCCTCAGGGGCCTCACAAGGGTGCATGCTCAGCCCCCTGCTATACTCCCTGTTCATCCACGACTGCGTGGCCATGCACGCCTCCAACTCAGTCTTCAAAAAAAAAATGTTTTTAGATAAAGCTGTTGCGCAGCAACTCACTACCTTCCTGAAGACAAACAATGTATACGAAATGCTTCAGGTTGGTTTTAGACCCCATCATAGCACTGAGACTGCACTTGTGAAGGTGGTCAATTATATTTTAATTGCATCAGACCGAGGCTCTGCATCTGTCCTCATGCTCCTAGGACTTAGTGCTGCTTTTGATACCATCGATCACCACATCCTTTTGGAGAGATTGGAAACCCAAATCCGTCTACACGGACAAGTTCTGACCTGGTTTAGATCTTATCTGTCGGAAGAATATCAGTTTGTCTCTGTGAATGGTTTGTCCTCTGACAAATCAACTGTAAATTTCGGTGTTCCTCAAGGTTCCGTTTTAGGACCACTATTGTTTTCACTATTTTGTTCCTCTTGGGGATGTCATTTGAAAACATAATGTTAACTTTCACTCCTATGCAGATGACACACAGCTGTACATTTCAATGAAACATGGTGAAGCCCCTAAATTGCCCTTGCTAGAAGCCTGTTGTTTCAGACATAAGGAAGTGGATGGCTGTAAACATTCTACTTTTAAACTCGGACAAAACAAAGATGCTTGTTCTAGGTCCCAAGAAACATAGAGATCTTCTGTTGAATCTGACAATTAATCGTAATGGTTGTACAGTCGTCTCAAATAAAACTGTGAAGGACCTCGGCGTTACTCTGGACCCTGATCTCTCTTTAGATTAACATATCAAGACTGTTTCAAGGACAGCTTTCAAGGACGTAACATTGCAACAAATCAGAAACTTTGTCCAAAAATTATGCAGTAAAATTAATCCATGCTTTTGTTACTTCTAGGTTAGACTACTGCAATGCTCTACTTTCTGGCTACCCGGATAAAGCATAAAATCAACTTCAGTTAGTGCTAAATACGCCTGCTAGAATCCTGACTAGAAACATATTACTACATATTTCCATTTCTCAGCACACTCAGCGAGGAACATTGATCAATTACTCCTTCCATGATTTTGAACTGGTTGTTCCCGTGATTGGGCCTCTTCCGTCCTACCCAGACCTAGATGGAGAGGGAGGTACGCTGTTTACTTGTCAGTCAAACGCAATCGCACTAACTTCCGTATTGTCACTCGACGACACATCTAAGTTTAGGCTGGATGTCGATTCTGACAGCAACCTGTTAATTAATATACTCCATCATCTCGGAGGATGAACAGTTCTCAATGTAGGATTTTGGCGCGACGGTACCCACATAAAGATTGCCACGCCCCCAGTTGTAGCTTAACAGGAATATACAACCCAGATTTCTATCTCACCTAACCTGTTTATGTGTACTCTAACCAAAGATGTTCACTACCTCTGTCCTAGCAAACCGTTTGTCAGGGATAACACTGAGCGTCTTTCTGGTATTAAAGCTAATCACCAGGCAAAGAATGCTGTAGAGCCAAACTAACAGCCAGGGATGGGGCCACCAACCACACAAGTGGAGGTGGTAGGGAACCGATGGTTGGTCAACACACTGTTCGCATCCGCCACTATGACTTACAAACGCCATGACTCCATCACCTAATTGAACCTCCCCAACCAGACTGTTTTTGCTAAGGTACCAGAGGGGGCGATTATTCACATAAACGACCTCGCTCTATACCAACTTCCCGACAACAGGATAGACACAGAGATTGAAATGCCGGACGCTTTCCCTAAACGTTCCCTTGAGTTACCACAAGCCATTCAAAACCAAATCCAGTACTAGGGTCCGTGCAGATTCACGGGCTATACGACGTTCAGAACGAGACTGTCAGAGGCAACTGGTTAATTAGCGGCTGTTGTAAAATCGATATTCTGATATTTTTTTAGTTAATTTGGGAAATAGAAACTCAATAAAAACTATTTTTCCCATGGTGCCCCAGGTTAATGAATTAATAATTGCTTGATTCCGTTAGTCACGTAATTAGAAACTTGTGATCATTCAATGAGCAACAGTCATCACATTAACTAATACAACGTCACGACACTGGTCATTTATGAACATTTGAATATCTTGGCCATGTTCTGTTATAATCTCCACCCAGCACAGCCAGAAGAGGACTGGCCACCATAGCCTGGTTCCTCTCTAGGTTTCTTCCTAGGTTTTGGCCTTTCTATTGAGTTTTTCCTAGCCACCGTGCTTTTACACCTGCATTGCTTGCTGTTTGGGGTTTTAGGCTGAGATATCAGCTGATGTACGAAGGGCTATATAAATACATTTGATTTTATTTGATCAAGTTTGCAGACGTAGTGGGCTTGATTACCAACAATAACGAGACAGCCTACAGGGAGGAGGTGAGGGCACTCGGCATGTGGTGTCAGGAAAACAACCTCTCACTCAATAACAACAAAACAAAG
This sequence comes from Oncorhynchus gorbuscha, assembly GCF_021184085.1. Classification (NCBI taxonomy): domain Eukaryota; kingdom Metazoa; phylum Chordata; class Actinopteri; order Salmoniformes; family Salmonidae; genus Oncorhynchus; species Oncorhynchus gorbuscha. The sequence goes on along the minus strand of NC_060181.1, from coordinate 53,634,917 downwards.
GAGATGATCGTGGACTTCAGAAAACAGCAGAGGGAGCACCCCCCTATCCAAAGTGAAGGGACAGCAGTGGAGAAGGTGGAAAGTTTTAAGTTCCTCGGTGTACACATCACAGACAAAATGAAATGGTCCACCCACACAGACAGTGTGGTGAAGTAGTCACAACAGTGCCTCTTCAACCTCAGGAGGCAGAAGAAATGTGTCTTGTCATCCAAAACCCTGACAAACTTTTACAGATGCACAATCGAGAGCATCATGTTGAGTTGTATCACAGCCTGGTATGGCAACTGCACCGCCCTCAACCGCAAGGCTCTCCAGAGGGTGGTACGGTCTGCACAGCGCACTACCGGAGGAAAACTACCTGCCCTCCATGACACCTACACCACCTGTCACAGGAAGGCCAAAAGATCATCAAGGACATCAACCACCCGAGCCACTGCCTGTTCACACCGCTACCATCCAAAAGGCGAGGTCAGTACAGGTGCATCAAAGCTGGGACCGAGACTGAAAAACAGCTTCTATCTCAAGGCTATCAGACTGCTAAACAGCAATCACTAACTCAGAGAGGCTGCTGCCTACATTGACTGGCCACTTTAATAAATGGATCACTAGTCACTTTATACAATGCCACTCTAAATAATGCCACTTTAATCATGTTTACATGTCTTACATTACACATATCACATGTACTGTATATACTGTATTTTATACTATCTCTTGCACCTTGCCTATGCTGCTTGGCCATCGCTCATCCATATGCTTACATGTACATATTCTCATATTGTCTTTAGATTTGTGTGTATTAGGTAGTTGTTGGAGATTGTTAGATTACTTGTTAGATATTACTGAACTAGAATCACAAGCATGTCTCTATACTCACATTAACATCTGCTAACCATGTGTATGTGACAAAACAATTTGATTTGATTTGAGAAGTGTGCTCTTCACGGATGAATCCCGGTTTCAACTGTACCGGGCAGATGGCAGACAGCGTGTATGCCGTTGTGTGGGCGAGCATTTTGCTCATGTCAAAGTTGTGAACAGAGTTATCTCATGGTGGCATGGTATGGGCAGGCATAAGCTACGGAAAACGAACACAATTGCATTTTATCCATAAAAATGTAAATGCACAGAGATATAGTGATGAGATCCTGAGGCCCATTGTCGTGCCGTTCATCCGCGCCATCACCTCATGCCTCAGGATGATAATGCACAACCCCATGTCACAAGGATCTGTACACAATTCCTGGAATTTGAAAATGTCCCTGTTTTTCCATTGCCCTCATACGCACCAGACATGTCACCCATTGAGCATGTTTGGGATGCTCTAGATCTAATTGTAGGACAGCATGTTCCATTTCCCGCCAATGTCCAGCAATTTCGCATGGGCATTGAAGAGGAGTAGGACAACATTCCACAGGCCACAATAAGCATCCTGATTAACTCTATGCGAAGGAGATGTTTCGTGCTGCATGAGGCAAATGGTGGTCACACCAGACTGACTGGTTTTCTCCCCTTCCTTTATTTATGTGTATCTCTGACCAACAGATGCATATCTATATTCCTAGTCATGTGGAATCCCTAGATTACTGTAGGGCCTAATGAATTGATTTCAACTGACTGATATCCTTATATAAACTGTAACTCATTAAAATCTTTGAAATTGTTGCATGATGCGTTTATATTTTTGTTCAGTGTACAGTACATGAGCACAATTGAGTATAACACCATAAAGGTTAAATCAAAAGGGTTCTAAAGGAATACACACAGAATACATTATGCTACATGCGTAAATACTATGTGCTACAGTAGAAATGACATGATATACAAAAAATGTATGATAAGGTAATAAGGCACTTGCTTTGATACGAACTAAGGCATTGGAGAAAAGGCAGCAGAGAAAAGTTGGGCCGTAGGCCTCTCATCGAAGAGAGCTCATCTAGCTAATCCTCGCTTTACATTAGCATAGCATGCCTCAAATATAAGTATTCAACCACAGTGAAATAGGTTGCTTCTGTGAATTAATAAAGAGGCAGAACTCACCTCATTTCAAACTGTTGTTAGAAAATCATGTAAAATTGACAAGTTGAAACAGCCTCCAGATAATTAGCAGGCATCATGCCTCGGTTTAAGGGCAGCTGGGGTTAACTGTCCTGTTGCATAACAATCACATTTTGGAACAGTGAGCGAATTCTGATATCACGCGCAACTCCAGCGTTCAAAAGTTAAATTCAAAATCAAATAGCTGAATTATCCTTGGTATGACCAACAATTCCATATGTTAGCTTAATATTCCTTATTCAATGCTTTTCGGAGATGTATTAATTGTTTTTTGCTGCGTTACAAAATGTCATATTATTGCAATGTTAATGTGTTGGCTACACTTGTGCGCCATGGGCAATAGATTGTGGATTGTGTGGTGCTACTGAAATGAATCAACTGTGCATTTTCTTGAACACAGTTGTTGTGTTGTGGTTTGTTGAGTAAGTGGGAGTAGTGCTTCGGTGCGAGGTTCCAGTGATAAGTGAGTCAGTCCACTTTTCTGGATTTAGTTGGGTGGCAAAGGCATGACTCTGCATGGAGAGCTCTCAGCTCTGTTTTGTAAGCAGTGAGCTCATGATTTATGCTCTCATCTATTCAGTTGTGGGGGTTAGGAGTCAGACACATGCTCTTCTGTATGATAGACAGTTTAGTTTAAGTTGATTCAAATCTCTCTCTTTCCTTCCTCTCTGTCCCTCTCCCTCTTCTCTTCTCTCCCCCTTGTGGTAGACATCAAGTGATCTGTGCTCGCAATAGTCTCCCACTTCTATTTTGTATTAGTTTACAATTTTAAACTTGGCGAAAAGGAAATAAGACCAACACCAAATATGGGGCATGGCATTCTCTCGTCCTCGGCTCGCAGGCCTTCTCCGGCCCATGTCAAACACGTAGCCCACTAGCAAGCAACAGGGCACGGCCCCGCCGGTGCTGGATCAAGGTCAGTGCTTTTTTCCATGATGGCTCGCATAGCTGTCCATGGACCTAAAACTGTTTTTTTTTGTGCTCCGTTTTATTAGGTACAATCGTTTGTTTACTAATTGAGTTACAACATCCCTCTAGTTTTTCCCATTATCTCTATCACACACCTGTTGTAATTATGCAGTACAAAGAAATGTGCTCACTGTTCGCAAAAGGCTTATTTTTTTTGCAAACAGCCACGTGTTACATTAACCTTTTGCGACTAGGGGGCAGTATTTTCATTTTTGGATAAAAAAAACGTTCCTGTTTTAAACGGGATATTTTGTCACGACAAGATGCTCGACTATGAATATAATTGACAGCTTTGGATAGAAAACACTCTGACGTTTCCAAAACTGCAAAGATATTGTCTGTGAGTGCAACAGAACTGATGTTGCAGGCGAAACCCAGATAAACATCCAATCAGGAAGTGCCGCATTTTTTGAAAGCGCTTCATGCCAATGACTCCTTATATGGCTGTGAATGGGCTACGAATGAGCTTACGCTTTCTACGTATTCCCCAAGGTGTCTACAGCATTGTGACGTCTTTTTACGCATTTATGTAGAAGAATAGCTGTAACAGACCACATTGAGCAAGTGGTCACATGATGGCTCCCGCAGAAAATCTTGCGTAAAGTACTGAGGTAGCCATTATTCCAATCGCTTCTAATGAGTAACCAATTCTCCCAACGGACATTTTATCAAATAGATATGTGAAAAACACCTTCAGGTTTGATTCTAAACAATGTTTGCCATGTTTCTGTTGATATTATGGAGATAATTTGGAAAAAAGTTTGCCGTTGTCATGACCACATTTTCTGGTCGATTTCTCAGCCAAACGTGAAGAACAAATGGGAGCTATTTCGCTTACAAAAATAATATTTTTGGAAAAAAAGGAACATTTGCTATCTAACTGGGAGTCTCCTGAGTGAAAATATCCGAAGTTCTTCAAATGTAAATGATTTAATTTGATTGCTTTTCTTATTTTCATGAAAATGTTGCCTGCTGCTAGCAGAGCCTAGCATAGCATTATGCCATGATAAACTTACACAAATGCTTGTCTAGCATTGGCTGTAAAGCATATTTTGAAAATCTGAGATGACAGTGTGATTAACAAAAGGCTAAGCTGTGTCTCAATATATTTCATTTGTGATTTCATGAATAGGAAGATTTTCTAGGAAGATTTATGTCTGCTGCGTTATGCTAATTAGTTCTGGGTTTGAGAGTCACAAGAAGTTTACATTAATTGAGGCTGCAGTGATAGTGTTTCCGAGCCAAACTTGTCCTATGCTTAGGCTACTCATCACATTAGGAGTTATATTTTATTGTTAGTCTGCATAGATGCATGCAATGCTTTATTATAAAGCACCCCTACTCAAAATAATTTCCCATGGCTATGTCTAATCCCACTTGAGTATTGTACTGTATTAACACATATTGCACCCTATCAGAGCTGTACTAATACAATTCCACGCAGCCACTGATCTCCGGCAGGAAGAAGCCCAGTCAGTTGCACCCTTGGCAAGTTGGTCAATTTGACCTTAATAGAAAAGGCCAGGCATGTGGAACGAAGTCTTACTGCACTTGTAAGCATACAGCAGACTTAATGAACTGGCAGGGGATTCATACATTTCATAAATGTTCTATGCTATGTTCAAACAATGACCATTTCAAGTGAGGACATTTCTTTGGTTGAAAATAGCTAGAAAGAGACTTGATTAATATAATTATTTGTATCTGTTATTTCCTCTCTCGATTGTAATATTTTTTTCTTCAGATGAAATAGCAATAGGAAAATCTCCCAAGATTCTTACTCCCTGGTGGATCTGTGCAGCCTCCTACTGCTGTTCATGGCTTTGCAAAGAGATGAACAACCCACCATACTGTAGATGTCAAAACACTGTGAAACACTACACAGGGAGTAGATGTCCTGAATCCCCCACTGGATGAATATATGAATAGTGTCTGTCTACGTTGGGCTAATCTACTTCGAACATTAAGGTATTAACGAAGTAGCTCCTAGAATTCTTTAGGTCAGCAATACTCTGAGATGACAGAATATCATTTGGATGCAATTTCTGTTCCAGATGAAAGTTGCGAGTGACATGATCTCAAGCAACTTTGCTGATACACGAAGCATTTCAGATGCATTTGAAATTGCATGCATCATGCAACCCTGTAATACATCACATCATGGTTTCAGAAATGATTTGTTTATCAAATGTTTGGTAATTGTAACAACATCAACATAGACAAAATGCTGGCTGTACAATTTAGCTAGCTCGCCAAAATGCTGCCTATTTGCCAACCATGTTTTACCAAACTAGCTAGCTTAATGCAGTTCATGTTGGAACATTTCTGTTGAAACTGGACAGAGATAGATCTTTTAAAATTACATTTATTGAATGCCCAATCATTTACATAAACCCTGACTGGCCATGGTGTCCAGAATCTTTCATACATTTCCCATTTGGCATGTCTGCTTTGTCATGGTTTGCAGCAGCATTGACACCTGTGTTGACATGACAACTGGGTCGGAGTTCCAAACGCTCACTGATTGGACATTGCCTACTGTACAGTCAGTTGCGTGAAATAGAATTGATTTATATCTCAATTTTTGGGGGGTGACACACTGAGTAACCCAGATGCAACTGTGTTGCAAGCAACATAAAATGCATCCAGATTGCTTCGTGTGTCATAGGCTTAAGCTGTTCAAGGCAATAGAGGTTGGGTATCACCTGTTTTTGACATGCCTGTAGCTCGCTTGAAATCGACAACATTCTCCTTTTGAATATCTAATACAACAAATAACAAGATAATTGGCTGTCATAACACTGCAATAATAAATCATTCAGAAATATCATTTCATTACATAAGTATGAAGATATCCCTCTAGTGGTGTGAGGGCTGTGCTTTGGCAAAGTGGGTGGGGTTATATCCTTCCTGCTTGGCCCCGTCCGGGGGTATTATCGGATGGGGCCACAGTGTCTCCTGTCTCAGCCTCCAGTATTTATGCTGCAGTAGTTTATGTGTCGGGGGCTAGGGTCAGTTTCTTATATCTGGAGTACTTCTCCTGTCTTATCCGGTGTTATGTGTGAATTTAAGTATGCTCACTCTAATTCTCTCTTTCTCTCTCTCAGAGGACCTGAGCCCTAGGACCATGCCTCAGGACTACCTGGCATGATGACTCCTTGTTGTCCCCAGTCCAACTTGCAGTGCTGCTGCTCCAGTTTCAACTGTTCTGCCTGCGGCTATGGAACCCTGACCTGTTCACAGCACGTGCTACCTGTCCCAGACCTGTTGTTTTCAACTCTCCATGGACAGCAGGAGCAGTAGAGATACTCTTAATGATCTGCTATGAAAAGCCAACTGACATTTACTCCTGAGGTGCTGACTTGCTGTTACCCTCAACAACTACTGTGATTATTATTATTTGACCATGCTGGTCATTTGTGAACATTTGAACATCTTGGCTGTTATAATCTCCACCCGGCAGAGCCAGAAGAGGACTGGCCACCCCTCATAGCCTAGTTCCTCTCTAGGTTTCTTCCTAGGTTTTGGCCTTTCTAGGGAGTTTTTCCTAGCCACCGTGCTTCTACACCTGCATTGCTTGCTGTTTGGGGTTTTAGGCTGGGTTTCTGTACAGCACTTTGAGATATCAGCTGATGTAAGAAGGGCTATATAAATACATTTGATTTATTCTGTAATTATTATAACGTACTTGGATATTACTCATTGAACCTATTCTTAAGGTTCATAGTGAATTTGAAGTAGACAAGTATGGTTCTATGGTGAAACGTGCATTGATATGTTATTGCTCTTAAAGAAAACCTCTATCTCTCTTTAAAGGCACAATCTGAGATTTGAAACAAAACTTGTTTTGGTAAACAGCAAAGGGATGGATCTAGAGAAATGGAACGGCTCTTAAATTCAAAGACAGAGCTCTGGATGAAAGCTTTGACTATCCATGAGCTCAAAATAATAGTTCTACCCATGTTTTGAAGCTATACAGTGTTTGTTTACAATTATATCGTTTAGAAACCTGAAAGTAAAACAATACCATTTTTGAGTTATGCTGGGGTAAGACAATAGAACTAAGCTCATGAGACTTTTGTAAGTCATAGTCGTTACCTTAAAAGTCAAAATGACTAGTCAAAAAAAATGTATCTACCAATTCTAGACTACACGTTCAAGGTCATCACCTTATATTGTTATTATAAACCCACGAACCTGCTCAAATGCGATTGGGGCATGCTTATGACTGGTCAATATTTGTCTTTATCCAGTCTATGCCAAGCCCAGCCTACCTGAGAGATAGGGTCGGTGGATGTTTTGACCCACTGCTGGAAGAGAACGTTCAGTATGCGGTTCTGCTGCTCCAAGTCAAACACGCGTGTCCTCAGCTTTACACACTCCTCCTTCAGGTCCTGGAGATTCACCCACATAAACACAATAGTGGTTGGTTTACACTTTTGTACAGTATAAACCAGCTTTAGAATTATACAGTTGAAGTCGTAAGATTGCATATAATTAGGTTGAAGTCATTAAAACTTGTTTTCAACCACTCCACACATTTCTGGTTTAAAAAAAAAACTATAGCTTTGAAAAGTCGGTTAGGACATCTACTTTGTGCATGACACAAGTAATTTTTTCAACAATTGTTTAAAGACAAATTATTTCACTGTATCACAACTCCAGTGGGTCAGAAGTTTACATACACTAAGTTGAATGTGCCTTTAAACAGCTTGGAAAATTCCTGAACATTATGTCATGGCTTTAGAAACTTCTGATAGGCTAATTGACATCATTTGAGTCAATTGGAGGTGTACCTGTGGATGTATTTAAAGGCCTACCTTCAAACTCAGTGCCTCTTTGCTTGACATCACGGGAAAATCAAAAGAAATCAGCCAAGACCTCAGAATATTTTTTTTTAGACCTTCACAAGTCTGGTTCATCCTTGGGAGCAATTTCCAAACGCTTGAAAGTAAAACGTTCATCTGTACAAACAATAGTACAAACACCATGGGACCACGCATCCATCATACCACTCTGGAAGGTGACGCGATCTGTCTCCTAGAGATGAACATACTTTGGTGCAAAAAGTGCAAATCAATCCCAGAACCACAGCAAAGGACCTTGTGAAGATGCTGGAGGAAACAGGTGCAAAAGTATCTATATCCACAGTAAAACGAGTCCTATATCAACATAACCTGAAAGGCCGCTCAGCAAGGAATAATCCACTGCTCCAAAACTGACATAAAGAAGCCAGACTACGGTTTGCAACTGCACATGGGGACAAAGATCTTGTTTTTTGGAGACATGTCCTCTGGTCTGATGAAACAAAAATATAACTGGTTTGGTCATAATGACCATTGTTATGTTTGAAGGAAAAAGGGGGAGGCTTGCAAGCTGAAGAACACCATTCCAACCGCGAAGCACAGGGGTGGCAGCATCATGTTGTTGGGGTGCTTTGCTGCAGGAGGGACTGGTGCACTTCAAAAATAGATTGAATCATGAGAAAGGAAAATGACGTGGATATATTGAAGCAACATCTCAAGACATCAACCAGGAAGTTAATGCTTGGTCGCAAATGGGTCTTCCAAATGGACAATGACCCCAAGCATTCTTCCAAAGTTGTGGCAAAATGGCCAAAGAATATCAAATACAATGTATTGGAGTGGCCATCACAGCCCTGACCTCAATCCCATAGAAAAATTGTGGGCAGAACTGAAAAACTGTATGTGAGCAAGGAGGCCTACAAACCTGATTCAGTTACACCAGCTCTGTCAGGAGGAATGGGCCAGAATTCACCCAACTTATTGTTGGAAGCTTGTGGAAGGCTACCTGAAACGTTTGACCCAAGTTAAACCATTTAAAGGCAACGCTACCAAATACTAATTGAGTGTATGTAAACTTCTGATCCACAAGGAATGTAATGAAAGAAATAAAAGCTGAAATAAATAATTCTCTCAACTATTATTCTGACATTTCACATTCTTAAAATAAAGTGGTGATGCTAACTGACCTAAGACAGGGAATTGTTATTAGGATCAAATGTCAGGAATTGTGAAAAACTGAGTTTAAATATATGTAAACTTCCGACTTCAGCTGTATATAGACAGGTGTGTTCCTTTCCAAATCATGTCCAATCAAATTAATTTACCACAGGTGGATTCCAATCAAGTTGTAGAAATATCTCACGGATGATCAATGGACACAGGATGCACCTAAGCTCATGTTTGAGTCTCATAGCAAAGGGTCTGAATACTTATGTAAATAAGGTATTTCTGTTTTATATTTTTAATAAATGTTCAAACAATTTGCTTCATCATTATGGGGTATTGTGTGTTGATTTATTTAATCAATTTTAGAATAAGCTGTAACGTAACAAAATGTGGGAAAAAAAGGGGTCAGAATACTTTCCCGAATGCACTGTATGTTGGTATGATACCCACATACTGAAGTTAACCAGATTTAGCTATATCTGGTTATATGTTATGACCCATATGCGGTCAGCCATGACCCAAATGAGGTCTTGGTTGATTTCTTTAGATTTTCCAATGCTTGATGTCAAGCAAAGAGGCACTGAGTTTGAAGGTAGGCCTTGAAATACATCCACAGGTACACCTCCAATTATGATTTATTTTTATTTGACCTCTATTTAACCAGGTAGACTAGCTCAATTCAAATGTATTTATAAAGCCCTTCTTACATCACCTGATGTCACAAAGTGCTGTACAGAAACCCAGCCTAAAACCCCAAAATGCAAACAATGCAGGTGTAGAAGCACGGTGGCTAGGAAAAACTCCCTAGAAAGGCCAGAACTTAGGAAGAAACTTAGAGAGGAACCAGGCTATGGTGGCTGTCCTCTTCTGGCTGTGCTGGGTGCAGATAACAGAACATGGCCAAGCTGTTCAAATGTTCATAGATGACCAACAGAGTCAAATAATAATAATAATCAGTTGACATGTTCTCATTTACAACTGCGACCTGGCCAAGACAAACCAAAGTAGTGTGACACAAACAACAACACATGGAATTAACAAGCGTACAGTCAATAACACAATAGAAAAAAAAAGACTATATACAATGTGTGCAAATGGCGTGAGGAGCTAAGGCAATACATAGGCCATAGTGGCGAAGTAATTACAATTTAGTAAATGAACACTGGAGTGATAGATGTGCAGATGATGATGTGCAAGTAGAAATACTGGTGTGCAAAAGAGCAGAAACCTTTGGAAGTATGCTTGTGGTCATACTTCCAAAGCTTCTAAAGCCATGACAGAATTTTCTGGAATTTTCCAAGCTGTTTAAAGGCACAGTCAAATTAGTGTATGTAAACTTCTGACCCACTGGAATTGTGATACAATGATTTATAAGTGAAATAATCTGTCTGTAAACAATTTCTGGACAAATTACTTGTGTCATGCACAAAGTAGATGTCCTAACCGACTTGCCAAAACTATAGCTTGTTAAAACCTCTTCCTCCTACCCCCTAATTTTTCGAACATTCTGTTAAAAAATCGCGCAACATTTCAGCGCTCTGCTACTCATGCCAGGAATATAGTATATGCATATGATTAGTACGTGTGGATAGAAAACACTCAGACGTTTATAAAACTGGTTAAATCACGGCTGTGACTATACCAGAACGTGAGTTTCATCGAAAAGCGCAGGAAAACCTGATCACTGAAAATGGAAATAAATATCCTTGCGCTACTTCCAGGAATTGTTCAAAGTGAACCGAATTACATGAGACCGAGGTTTCAGCGCCTACATCTTCCACACGTTGTCTAGAGTCTTGTCATTTGATTCTGCTTTGATTCTTGGTCTAACCGGTTCAAGGGAACTCCTTCCCTCCGGTCTCCGACCGGATGTTTTGGTCGAGCTCTCTCGGGACATGTTTTTTCCAAACGACACCTATAGAATTTACATCGCCTCCTGATGAATTATATCACTTATTAACGTGTACTAATACCTAAAGTTGCATTACAAAAGTATTTCGAAGTGTTTTGTGAAAGTTTATCGTCAACTTTTTGAATTTAAAAAAATGATGTTACGTTATGAAACGCTATTTTTTTCGTTTATCACACAGTCTACATAGAACGATATCTAGGCTATATATGGACCGATTTAATCGAAAAAAAGACCCAATAGTGATTATGGGACATCTAGGAGTGCCAACAAAGAAGATGGTCAAAGGTAATGAATGTTTTATATTTTATTTTGCGGTTTGTGTAGCGCCGAATATGCTAATTATTTTGTTTACGTCCCCTGCGGGTCTTTTGTGGTGTTACATGCTATCAGATAATAGCTTCTCATACTTTCACCTAAAAACATTTAAAAAATCTGACTTGTTGCCTGGATTGACAACGAGTGTAGCTTTAATTCAATACCCTGCATGTGTATTTTAATGAACGTTTGAGTTTTAACTAATACTATTAGCATTTAGCATAGCGCATTTGCATTTCCAGAGCTCTAGATGGGACGCCTGCGTGCCAGGTAGGAGCAAGAGGTTAACAAGAAATTTGTGGAGTGGTTGAAAAACTAGTTTTAATGACTCCAACCTAAGAGTATGTAAACTTCCAATTTAAACTGTAAGGTCCCACAGTTGACAGTTCTTGTCAGAGCAAAAACCAAGCCACGAGGTCGAAGGAATTGTCCGTAGAGCTCCAAGACAGGATTGTGTCGAAGCACAGTGTCACGACTCCGACCGAAGGACACTCCCCTTCCCGTTCGAGTGGCGCTCGGCGGTCGTCGTCGCCGGCCTACTAGCTGCTACTGATTATTTCCTCCCCCTCCTTATGTGTTGATTGAGTGCACCTGTTTTGAATTAGGTAGTAGGCTTTATTACTCAGCCGGCCCGCAGAGTTCCTTGTGCGGGATTAATTATTGTGACCATCTGTTTTAGTGTACTTGTGTGCACGTCTATGGATTTTGTGTTTTTCCCATTTTGTGGGTTTTCCCTAGACCGTTTAAGCCCCCTGTTTGGGGGCATTTGTGTGTTCATTACGCCCTGTGTGTTCGTGAGGGTTGGCTTATGTTTGCCGTTTGTCGGTGCATTAAAATAGCACTCACCTGAACTCTCTGCTTCCTGCGCTTGACTCCTCACCCACTACACTCAGATCATTACAGAATCCCGCACCCTGAGGAATGGAGTCAGCAGGAGCAACAGCCACTCCCCTCCCATCGATTGAAGAGAGGGTTCTACATCACACCACCGTTCTCCATCGGATCGGAACAGTGATGGATCTGGTGATGGAGAGAATGGACCGATGGAAGAGAAGCGGTCTCCTCTCTCCACCTTCGGCCCTCCCTCCTCAGGACTCCCCATCTCCCGACTCCAGCACCCTCCGTCTTACGCTCCCGTGGGTCTATGATGGAGCGGCAGCAGGGTGCCAGGGGTTCTTACTCCAGCTAGAACTGTACCTGGCCACCGTCAGACCTACTCCCTCAGGAGCGGAGAGGGTGAATGTCCTCATCTCCTGCCCCAGACTCAGCTAAGGAGCACTACCCCGAGTTTTCTCTCCGCTTCCGCGCCATGTTTGACCATCCTCCAGATGGCCGAGCGGCGGGAGAACGACTATTCCATCTTCGGCAGGAGAAAAGGAGCGCCCAGGATTACGCGTTGGAGTTCCGTACCTTGGCAGCGGGATCCGGGTGGAATGACAGGGCCCTTATCAACCACTACAGGTGTAGTCTCCGGGAGGATGTCCGCAGGGAGCTAGCGTGTCGGGACACCGCTCTTTCATTGGATGAGCTAATTAACATGTCCATCCGACTGGACAATCTGCTGGCTGCCCGCGGGCGTTCGGAGAGGGTCCTGTGTGTTCCACCACCCAGCACCTCCACTCCTGTTTCGATGGAGTTGGGAGGGGCTTTGCCGAGGGGTACCGGAGGAGGAGGCTCCCTCTGCACCAACTGTGGTCGGAGAGAACACACGGCCGATCGGTGCTGGGGGGGTCCGTCTGGAAGTCGAGATGGCAGGCGGAACATTTCTCGATCACCCCAGGTGAGTCAGCACCAAACTCACCCAGAACCCCCTGTTGGTCACATGTTTGTCTTGATTTTTTTTCTTAAATGGTCGATTCAGGCGCAGCTGGGAACTTTATGGATCGCGGACTTGCTATTAAATTAGGTGTTCCGCTTGTGCCGATAGATTCTCCCTTTCCAGTGCACTCCCTAGATAGCCGGCCATTAGGGTCAAGATTGGGCAGGGAGACCACGATCCCACTGGACATGGTAACGCAGGGGAATCATAGGGAGCGTATCAGTCTCTATATTATTGATTCGCCTGCATTTCCAGTGGTGTTAGGGATTCCCTGGCTGGCCCGGCACAATCCTACAATTTTGTGGAAACAGGGGGTTCTCCAGGGGTGGTCAGAGGAGTGTTCTGGAAGGTGTCTGGGAGTTTCCGTCGGTGCCACCTCGGTGGAAAGTCCAGACCAGGGTCCCACAGTGTGCATTCCCCCCGAGTAAAAAGAAGGCGACTAAATTACCACCTTATCGACCGGGAAGGGATTGTACAATAGATCTCCAGGGTAACGCTGCGCTTCCCAAGAGTCACATGTACCCATTGTCCCAAGAGGAGACGTTGGCTATGGACTCATATATCACGGAGTCTCTGGGACAGGGGTACATTCGGTCCTCCATTTCACCCGTCTCCTCGAGTTTCTTTTTTGTGAAGAATAAGGAGGGAGGATTGCGTCCGTGTATTGATTATAGAGGTCTAAATGCCATCACAGTGGGGTTCAGCTACCCACTACCTCTCATTGCTACGGCAGTGGAATCCTTTCAGGGAGCGCAGTTCTTCACAAAATTGGATCTCAGGAGCGCGTATAGCCTGGTGCGTATTCGGAAGGGAGACGAGTGGAAAACCACATTTAGTACCACATCGGGCCACAATGAGTACTGCGTCATGCCGTATGGGTTAAAAAATGCTCCAGCCATTTTTCAATCCTTTGTAGACAATATTCTCAGGGACGTGCACGGGCAGGGAGTGGTTGTTTATATCGATGACATTCTGATCTACTCAGCCACTCACGCCGCGCATGTGTCTCTGGTACGCAAGGTGCTTGGTCGACTGCTGGAGCATGACCTATACGTCAAGGCTGAGAAGTGTGTGTTCTCCAAACGAGCCGTCTCTTTTCTGGGTTATCGCATTTCCACCTCGGGGGTGGAGATGGAGGGTGACCGCAGTAAGGCCGTGCGTAATTGGCCGACTCCAACCACGGTAAAAGAGGTGCAGCGGTTTTTGGGTTTTGCCAACTACTACCGGAGGTTTATCCGGGGTTTTGGCCAGGTAGCGGCTCCAATTACCTCACTGCTAAAGGGGGGCCCGGTGCGGTTGCGATGGTCAGCAGAGGTGGACAGAGCTTTCAACAGGTTGAGGGCGCTGTTCACGGATGCACCCGCATTGGCGCATCTGGACCCCTCTCTAGCATTCATAGTGGAGGTGGACGCGTCCGAGGCTGGGGTGGGTGCCGTGCTATCACAGCGCTCCACCAAAACTCCGCCCATGCGCTTTCTTCTCGAGTAAGCTCAGCCCAGCGGAGCGTAACTATGATGTGGGGGACCGGGAGTTGTTAGCGGTGGTCAGGGCTCTGAAGGTGTGGAGACACTGGCTTGAGGGGGCTAAGCACCCCTTTCTCATCTGGACCAACCATCAAAATCTGGAGTATATTCGGGCAGCTAGGAGACTGAACCCGCGGCAGGCAAGGTGGGCCATGTTTTTCACTCGATTCCGGTTCACTTTATCATATAGACCGGGCTCCCAGAACGTGAAGGCGGAGGCACTGTCCCGCCTTTAAGACACGGAGGATAGGTCCACCGAACCTACTCCCATCCTTCCGGCCTCAAAGCTGATGGCACCGGTGGTATGGGAGGTGGACTCGGACATCAAGCGGGCGTTATGGGCTGAACCCGCGCCTCCTCAGTGTCCGGCGGGGCGGAGGTACGTGCCGCTTGGTGTTCGGGACCAACTGATTCGGTGGGCTCACGTCCTACCCTCCTCGGGTCACCCTGGGGTGTGGAGGACAGTGGGGAGCCTTCGGGGGAGGTATTGGTGGCCTACCTTGGCTAGGGACGTTAAGGTTTATGTCTCCTCCTGTTCGGTATGCGCCCAGAGTAAGGCTCCTAGTCACCTTACTAGAGGGAAGTTACAACCCCTCCCCGTTCCACAAAGGCCATGGTTACATCTATCCGTAGATTTCCTGACCGACCTTCCCCCGTCTCAGGGCAACACCACGGTTCTGGTGATTGTGGATCGGTTCTCTAAGTCCTGCCGTCTCCTCCCGTTGCCCGGTATCCCAACAGCCCTACAGACTGCGGAGGCATTATTCACCCACGTCTTCCGGCACTACGGGGTGCCGGAGGACATCGTTTCTGATCGGGGCCCCCAGTTCACGTCCCGAGTATGGAGGGCGTTCATGGAGCGTCTGGGGGTCTCGGTCAGCTTGACCTCCGGTTATCACCCCGAAAGTAATGGGCAGGATGAGAGAGTAAACCAGGAGGTGGGTAGGTTTCTGCGGTCGTACTGCCAGGACCGGCCAGGGGAGTGGGCGAGATACATCCCCTGGGCTGAAATGGCCCAGAACTCACTACGCCACTCCTCTACTAATGTGTCCCCCTTTCAGTGTGTGTTGGGGTACCAGCCGGTCCTGGCACCGTGGCATCCGAGCCAGACCGAGGCTCCTGCGGTGGAGGAATGGGTGCAGCGCTCCAAAGACACCTGGAGGGCCGTCCAGGAATCCCTTCAACAGTGAGGCCCCCGTGTTTGTACCAGGGGACAGGGTCTGGCTTTCGACCCGAAACCTACCCCTCCGCGTGCCCTGCCGGAAGCTTGGGCCGCAGTGTGTAGGGCCATTCAAAGTCCTGAGGAGAATAAACGAGGTGTGTTATCGATTACAACTCCCTTCCTATTATCGTATTAACCCCTCGTTTCATGTGTCTCTCGTCAGGCCGGTGGTAGCTGGTCCCCTACAGGACGGTGAGGTACTGGAGGTCCCTCCTCCCCCTCTGGACATCGAGGGGTCCCCGGCGTACACGATACGGGCCATTCTGGACTCGAGACGCCGGGTGAGGGGCCTAAAGTACCTCGTGGACTGGAAGGGGTACGGTCCGGAGGAGAGGTGCTGGGTACCCACCAGGGATATTTTGGATCCATCAATGTTGAGGGATTTCCATCGCCTCCATCCGGATCGCCCTGCGCCTCGTCCTCCAGGTCGACCTTGAGGCCGGTGTCGGCGCGCTGCGGGAGCCACGCGTCAAGGGGGGGGGTACTGTCACGACTCCGACCGAAGGACGCTCCCCTTCCCGTTCGGGTGGCGCTCGGCGGTCGTCGTCGCCGGCCTACTAGCTGCTACTGATTATTTCCTCCCCCTCCTTATGTGTTGATTGAGTGCACCTGTTTTGAATTAGGTAGTAGGCTTTATTTACGCCCTGTGTGTTCATGAGGGTTGGCTTATGTTCGCCGTTTGTCGGTGCATTAAAATAGCACTCACCTGAACTCTCTGCTTCCTGCGCTTGACTCCTCACCCACTACACTCAGATCGTTACACACAGATCTGGAGAAGGTTATCAAAACATTTTTGCAGCATTGAAGGTCCCCAAGAACACTGTGGCTTCCAACATCATTTATTTAGAAATCAAGGCAAACTTAACCATCTGGTTTGCGCTTTGTGGGACTATCATTTGTTTTTCAACAGGAAAATGACCCAACAGGACACCAATACACCTCCAGGCTGTGTAAAGGCTATTTGACAAAGAAGGAAAGTGATGGAGTGCTGCATCAGATGACCTGGCATCCACAATCACCTGACCTCAACCCAATTGAGAAGGTTAACGATAAATTGGATGCAGAGTGAAGGAATAGCAGCCAGCAAGTGCCCCGCATGTGGGAACTCCTTCCAGACCGTTGGAAAAGCATTCCAGGTGAAGCTTGTTGAGAAAATCCCAAGAGTGTGCAAAACTGTCATCAAGGCAAAGGGTGGCTACTTTGAAGAATCTCAAATATGAAATATATTTTGATTTGTTTAACACTGTTTTGGTTAATACATGATTCAATGTGTGTTATTTCATAGTTTTGATGTCTTCACTATTATTCTACAATGTATAACATTGTAAAAATAAAGAAAAACCTTGGAATGAGTAGATGTGTCCAAAATATTTACTGGTACTGTACTTAAATGGAAGACGTTTGGAACTACCAAGTCTTATTCTAGAGCTGTCTGTCCAAACTGAGGAATCAGAGGAGAAGGGCCTTGGTCAGGGAGGTGACTAAGAAGCCAATGGTCACTCTGACAGAGCTCAAGAGTTCCTCTGTGGAGATGGGAGAACCTTCCAGAAGGACAACCATCTCTGCAGCACTCCACCAATCAGGGCTTTATGGTAGAGTGGCCAGACGGAAGCCACTCCTCAGTAAAAAGCACACGACAGCCCGCTTGGATCTTTCCAAAAGGCACCTAATGGACTCTCAGACCATGAGAAACAAGATTCTCTGGTCTGATGAAAACAAGATTGAACTCTTTGGCCTGAAAGCCAAGTGTCACGCCTGGATGAAACCTGGCACCATCATACAGTGAAGATCCTTGATAAAAACCTGCTCCAGAGCGCTCAAGACGAAGGTTCACCTTCCAAAAGGACAATAACCCTAAGCACACAGCCAAGACAACACAGGAGTGGCTATGGGACAAGTCTCTGAATGTCCTTGAGTGGCCCAGCCAGAGCCCTGACTTGAACCTGATCGAACATCTCTGGAGAGAACTGAAAATAGCTGTGCAGCGACGCTCCCCTTCCAACCTGACAGGGCTTGAGAGGATCTGCAGAGAAGAATGTGAGAAACTCCCCAAATACAGGTGTGCCAAGCTTTTAGCGTTATACCCAAGAAGACTTGAAGCTGTAATCACTGCCAAAGGTGTTTTAACAAAGTATTGAGTAAAGGTTCTCAATACTTACGTAAATGTGATATTTAAGTTTTTTATTTGCATACATTTTCAAAAAAAAATAATAATCTGTTTTTGCCTTGTCATTATGGGATATTGTGTGAAGATTGATGAGGGGGGGAAACAATTGACTCAATTTTAGAATAAGGATGTCGCGTAACAAAATGTGGAGAAAGTCAAGGAATCGGAATACTTTCCGAATGCACTGTATAGCCTACAGACATGGACCTTAATGAAAATCATCGTTAGACTTTGCTACCCCAAAGTGGATATATATGTGAAATTTGACCTGCTGGCCGATGGAATACATGGCAAGTCCGCAGAAATTTGACAAGCATACACCAACATTTAAAGTGAGCATGTGGTCTTTCAGTTTCAGTAGTCATGACTTGCTACCTAGTACACAACTATGTATCATTATGACATTCCACCATTATTTCTCTCATAGCCTCCATTATACTTGATAAGACTTACTGATGCTTCAATCAAACAAAACAAAGACAAACCTTTTGAGTGAGGAGAGCTTGGACCACCTGATTAGCCACCTTGAGGAAGACAGGGAAGAGAGAGGAGGTAAATGAAATAGAGAGACATTGCATAAACAATACTCTCAAAGAAAAGTTAAGACAACATTCAGTCAACATTCACCCACAATGACATCTGCTAAATATGTGTATGTGACTGATACATTTTTGATTTGATTCTTCCAGGCTTGTTGTATAACGCTTGCGTGAAGAAGCAGATCTTCACGAGAGACATTTATTCACTTCCCCAATGTTTTAATTGTTGTCTCAATTGATTGTTTGTTTCAAGGGATCTACTTATTATTTTCACTCAATATTATCAACAACATTAATGGAGCGTTCAGATGCTCGTCAGACGTGGGAAACTTCCTAATAAGGGACACCAACTTGAGGTGTCATAAAAATAAAATGCACCCCCGCTCCCAACGTAAAAAAATATTTTCACACGAGCCTCTCCTTGCACCCCCTCCCCAACATATTTTAATTCTTTACACGACCCCCCTAATGTAAAAAACAATTGCACACCTTCCCCCTCCGATTTAACAACAACAGAAAATACGACGACCACAAGTAACAATGACCATAACGAACCTGCGTATATAAACATGGATATCGACCCACTTCAGCATGCTTTTGTGGCACAGTCCATGCTACTCAGGGCTAGAAGGTTTGCCAACCACCACGAACGACCTAACTCTCCCTGCCTGTTCCATTAGACCTACACTACTATGAGAGCCAGCTGCAGACAATGATCAGCTAGGTGGAAATCAGATTTTCAAAATATTGATGCTATATTGCCGCTCAGAACGGAGAGGAAGCAGAGTGTGCTTTAAGTCTTCCTGAATAACTGGGCCTGCTAGGAGCATATGTGGCCAAATTATCATAAGATGACTTGGGAGAATGATGATCCGCAACACACAGTGCATCTCAGTATCAGAACGTAAAATATAGACAGACTGGTCTAATACTGTGCATTCTAACTTCTAAACTGTCAAAATTAATGGAATTAAATATTCAAATCACAGGGCATTTGTGCAATTATTTAAATGACATTTTCACTTCAGTTTACATCGTAGAGTATACAGAACTGTTACAGAACAGTTTGTACTGAACGGCATGTTTTCCCAAAACGTTCTTGAAGAGACTTTGATATACGTCTCCTACATTCGGTGGATGTGCTGGGGTGTGGCTTGAAGCAATGAGTGACGTATTTTAAAGGGCAGCGTTGCATTTTTAACCCACAAACCCAACCCCTCCCTGTTTTTCAACTGATCATTCACTACAACACCATTTCCTTTCAATTTTATTCTATTACATTTGTATTTACTGATCACAGTCCAGGCATTGGAACAGTGTAGGTGCAAATTGGCCACACCCCTCATTAAGTACAGGTGCTTACATGAGCCATGGTTAAACTCTAGTGTTTGTTGGTCAGAGGGAGAGAGATAATTAAGGGATTAGTTTGCACATGTGTTGCTCCAGGTTTTATAAGGTTATCCTCATACACCTTTTATCGCCTGCCTGTTGTGGAGGCTGACCTAGATGGAGGCCTCAACTCGTGACAATCCAAACCTTGAAATGGCTTTAAAACCTGTTATGGCTGGGGGTTCTGCTAGCGGAACATTTGGACAACCCCCAGTGAAATTGCAGAGCGCGAAATAATTATTAGAAATATTTAACTTTCATACAATCACAAGTGCAATACACCCAATTAAAGCTTAACTTCTTATTAATCCAGCCACCGTGTCAGATTTCAAAAAGGCTTTACAGCGAAAGCAAACCATTCTATTATCTGAGGACAGCACCCTGTCAAACAAACACATGGCAATCATATTTCAACCCGCCAGGCATGACACAAACCTCAGAAATAACGATCTAATTCAAGCCTTAACTTTGAAGATCTTCTTCTGTTGGCACTCCAATATGTCCCATAAACATCACAAATGGTCCTTTTGTTCGATTAATTCCGTTGTTATATCCCCAAAATGTATTTGGCGCATTTGATTCAGAAAAACACTGGTTCCAACTCACCCAACATGATTACACATTATCTAATAAGTTACCAGTAATCGTGGTCCAAACATTTCAAACAACTTTCCTAATACAACTTTAGGTATTTTATACCGTAAATAATAGATAACATTTAAGACGGAATAAATTGTGTTCAATAGTGGATAAAATGAAAGTGGAGTGAGCGCTAGGTTGCGCGCCCCAAACACAACAGTATGCTAGACTCGACCCTCGTTCTGAATAGTCATACTTCTTCATTACTCAAAAGAAAAACATCAACCAATTTCTGAAGACTGTTTACATCTAGTGGAAGCCCTTGGAACTGCAACCAGATGCCTCAGAAATCTAGATTCCCATAGAAAACCAATTGAAAACATGGTCACCTCAACAAAGAAAAATCCTGGATGGTTTGTTCTCGGGTTTTCGCCTGCCAAATAAGCTATTTATTCCCCTGTTATTTTACCAGGTAAGTTGACTGAGAACACATTTTCATTTACAGCAACGACCCGGGGAATAGTTACAGGGGAGAGGAGGGGGATGAATTAGCCAATTGTAAACTGGGGATTATTAGGTTTGAGGGACAGATTGGGAATTTAGCCAGGACACTGGGGTTAACACCCCTACTCTTACGACAAGTGCCATGGGATCTTTAATGACCTCAGAGAGTCAGGACACCTGTTTTAACATCCCATCCAAAAGACAGCACCCTACACAGGGCAGTGTCCCCAATCACTGCCCGGGGTACTGGGATATTTTTTTAGACCAGAGGCAAGAGTGCCTCCTACTGGCCCTCCAACACCACTTCCAGCAGGATCTGGTCTCCCATCCAGGAACTGACCCGGACCTTAGCATCAGAAGCAAGCCAGCAGTGGTATGCAGGGTGGTATGCTGTTGGTTCTGTTATATTCACAGACATCCTCTCAACAGTTTTAGAAACTTTAGAGTGTTTTCTATCCAAATCTACCAATTATATGCATATCCTAGCTTCTGGGCCATGAGTAGCAGGCAGTTTACTTTGGACACGCTTTTCATCCGGACGTGAAAATACCGCCCCCTATCCCAAACAGGTTTTAAGCTGCTGAACACCACACTGTATCCAAAGTAGAAAATGTCTCACTGTTCTCATAGTTCAATTGAATGTTGTATCAGTTTCGTATCATCCATCGTCTGTACTGATGCATGTATGCGTAATTCAGAATTACTATATCTTAAAACAAAGAAAAATTATTAGCAATTTTTGGGCCACTTGCCTTTTTTACCCTCAGGCATTTTGCATTCTCATGACTACACTACTGTACAAAACATTAAGAACACATGTTCTTTCCATGACATAGCCTGACCAGGTGAATCCAGGTGAAAGTTATTATCCCCTATTGATGTCACTTGTTAAATCCACTTCAATCAGTGTAGAGGAAGGGAAGGGGAAAAAATGATTTTTTGCCTTGAAACATGGATTGTGCATAGCCCCAGGAAGATGTTTGGGTGTGGGGTTGCTGCAATGTTTTAGTTGCGGGGAGGATGTTGATAATTTTTTGTTGACATGGGGGCAGGAAAAATGTTTTTGCCCTCACTAAATATGGCTGTATCGGTCTGCTAATACAGTACTAGTAATGGCCCAGTGCACTACTAGTGGAATTTTTGTTTCTTTGTTTTTGTTGGGGTTGTTTGGTGGGTGGGGGGTGCTGCAGCACCCTCAACACGCTTACTTCCCGCTGATATGGGATTGTCCATTCAGAGGGTGAAAGGGCAAGAATTTTGTTTTAAGTGCCTTAGAATGGGGTATGACAGTAGTTGCCAGGCGCACCGGTTTGTATCAAGAACTGCAATGCTGCTGTGTTTTCACGATCAACAGTTTCCAATGTATCAAGAATGGTCCACCACCCAAAGGATATCTAGCCAACTTGACACAACTGTGGGAAGCATTGGAGTCAACATGGGCCAGCATCCCTTTGGAATGCTTTCAACACCTTGAAGAGTTCTTTTAACGATCAGGCTTTTTGCATTCTCATGACTACCTGTACCTTTCAAAATTTCTGTATTAAACCTTCTACTTAGACTGGATCCTGGTCAAGTCTCCTCTTTTGCAGTTTCAATGTCAACTTGCCATTGCAAATTTTTAAAACTATTTATTATCATGGTGAAATCTCCTGTCTTTTCAAGAATATGGCTTTTAATGTGAGAGGCCCTCGGTTCGCTGTATCATGCTGGTTCTGCTAAAAATACAGTGGGGCAAAAAAGTATTTAGTCAGCCACCAATTGTGAAAGTTCTCCTACTTAAAAAGAAGACAGAGGCCTGTAATTTTCATCATAGTTACACTTCAACTATGACAGACAAAATGAGAAAAAAAATCCAGAAAATCACATTGTAGGATTTTAATGAATTTATTTGCAAATTATGGTGGAAAATAAGTATTTGGTCACCTACAAACAAGCAAGATGTCTGGCTCTCACAGACCAGTAACTTCTTTAAGAGGCTCCTCTGTCCTCCACTCATTACCTGTATTAATGGCACCTGTTTGAACTTGTTATCAGTATAAAAGACACCTGTCCACAACCTCAAACAGTCACACTCCAAACTCCACTATGGCCAAGACCAACGAGCTGTCAAAGGACGCCAGAAACAAAATTGTAGACCTGCACCAGCCCTGGGAAGACTGAATCTGCAATTGGTAAGCAGCTTGGTTTGAAGAAATCAACTGTGGGAGAAATTATTAGGAAATGGAAGACATACAAAACCACTGATAATCTCCCTCGATCTGGGGCTCCACGCAAGATCTCATGCCGTGGGGTCAAAATGATCACAAGAACCTTGTGAAGACTTACAGAAAATGTTTGACCTCTGTCATTGCAACAAAGGGTATATAACAAAGTATTGAGAAAAACTTTTGTTATTGGCCAAATACTTATTTTACACCATCATTTGCAAATAAATTCATAAAAAATCCTACAATGTGATTTTCTGGATTTTTTTTTCTAATGTTGTACCTATGATGAAAATTACAGGCCTCTCTCATCTTTTTAAGTGGGAGAACTTGCACAATTGATGGCTGACTAAAGACTTTTTTGCCCCACTGTAAAATCACATTGTTCATTTCAGCACTTTTCCTGAAAGTATGGTGGACGAATAACTAGGCTAGTGCAGACACAGTACAGCTTAGCTTGACTTGACTCGGTTCTGAATCAACACATGTAGTTGAGACTCAGTGGTACCATTTTTATTGAGTTGAAAATGTAGCCCTTTAATCCAGCTGTCACGGGCAACTTGTCTCAGAAGTCATGACACAGAGCACCCCGAGAGATTGGCCAAAAAAGCCTGTACAAAAACTATAACAAGTTCTCAACCCATACAGAGTGAATTACGCTCACTACAGTTGCTTCGAAACATTTTGTCTTCCTGAATACCTACAATTCAAGAGGATAGCGCCATGGTAACTGCCTCATTAACCCCCTAGTCTATTGACTCACCAGAAAAAAACGATCAAAATCTGTCAGTCTAAGCTAGAGATATCTGTCTTTGCATGGGCTGCATCTCAGTCCACCACATCCGCATATGTCACCCTTCCGCATCTGCGGTGAAAGTGGAAGAACTACAGCGCTGTTTGTCAGACCAGGACACATCCCGAAGTAGCATCCAAACAGTTTGGCCAACAAACTAATAGGACTCTCATGAACACAATGTATTTTTTATTTAACCTTGATTTAACTAGGCTAGTCAGTTAAGAACACATTCTTATTTACAATGACGGCCTACCCCGACCAAACCCGGAAAACGCTGGGCCAATTGTGCGCCACCCTGCGGGGCTCCTAAACACGTCCCGATATGGTACAGCCTGGATGGTGTTCAATAGTGTTCTCTGTTTTGCTCTAAGACCCCCACAAGTGTCACTACTAGTCTAAAGGTAACCCATACAAATGAATGGAAGTAAGGAGGTAATTTTATGCCAACAAAAATAAGGGGTATATAGGACAGACACTTCAAAACTGTATTTCTTTATTTTTCCTTGCTTATTCCTTTATTTTTTTTTACTGTATTTTTTCCATTTATGAATGTGTTATTCATTGCGTTTCTATGGACTGTATTAGTAAAGGCAAAATGCTATATTTTATTAAATAATTTCTATATATACATATTCTTTTATATGTAAAGGGGTCCTAAAATTCAAAATCAATTAGCTAAGTGACCCATGGTGTGACCTTCTTAAAACAATTCCATTTGTCAGATTGGAGAGACAATCAGCTCAGCCCTTGCATTGGAGGAAAGGAGGGCATGCAACCCACATTTGATCCCTCTCAGCCAGTCTTTCTGAGCAGGAGGTCCCATCCCTTAGAGACCCACTGCTTAGAAACAATAACAAAGTGTCCTTTCCACACCTGTTTCGGTGAAAAGCTGAGGGACGGGGCTGGAGAAATGTAACCACTCTCAAATTCATAGACAGAGCTATGGATGCAAGGACTCATCATCATGTTATCAACATGTTTGTTTACATTTACTTTGTTTACAAACATTGGATTAAACCAAGGTTATATTTAGGGGTTTCAGTTCAACTAAGCTCATAAGGCATTTAGAAGTTATATTCTTGAAGAGTCAATGGGTATATATCATTAATTTACACGTCCAAAAATTGATGTAGCAACTAAGGATTCTAGCTTTTTATTTAACTAGGCAAGTCAGTTAAGAACAAATTCTTATTTTCAAGTGTGGGTTAGTGTGGGTTAACATCCTTGTTCAGGGGTAGAATGACAGAATGACCATCTACATTCTGGCACTGCACCTTGTCAGCTCTGGGATTTGATCTTGCAACCTTTCGGTTACTAGTCCAACACGCTAACCACTAGGCTACCTGCCGCACCACTACCTGCTGCTTTAACTCTCAACAGATTCAAAAACCTGAACAATTGGTTAGAAACAGACTCTCTGTCTGTTTCCATAAGGAAACTGCAATAATTTCTCATCCTTTCCAGACCCTATAAAGCATTTCAGCTTAGAGTAAACCCAGCGAACTCACTGCCTTCAGCCCAAATGGCACCCTATTCCCTACATACTGCACTACTTTTGACCTGAGCCCTGGTCAAAAGTAGTGCACTACATAAGGCCAATTGAGATGCAAACACTCTGGTGAACTTGAAAGTCTATGCCAGTTCTGGCATAAATTGCCCCTGATTCTTGCTTGTGTCTCATCCAGCAGCTGATTGCAATCTAGATTCTGGCACTGCATCGACAGAGCATTTACTTTGATCAATATCTTGATAAGCATCTTTTTACTCATGTAAATATGGGTTGAGAAGGGCTGATACAATTACAAAGGGATGAGTAAAAGTGCTTCCGCTTGTGATTGTTAACTTAACTGTGTGAGTATGTGTATCTGTGTCTTCTTCTGTGAGTGTGTCTGTTTTTGTGTGTCAGTGCGTCTGAGAGAGAAAGAAAGAGTCACTCACCTCATCCAGACAGCGTTCATACTGCTTCCTCTGGTTGTCGTTCTCCTTTGTCAAGGCAGAGTTCTCCACCTGTAATAGCAAACACCTCCAGATATACTGAATATGTACACAAAAAAACACCTTCGCGTGTCCATATAAATATATTCTAAATATAAATCTGTAAATACACCACTTGTATACACATCAGCTCTTGACTGTGCTGAAGGTAACTCTTATACTCTTGTTTGTTATTTCTCTGAATTGTTTGTTATTTCTTCAAACTTTAAAGGGTTCCTCAGCTGTCCCCATTGTAGAACCCTTTGAAGAACCCTTCTGGTTCACAACACATTCTGTACATCCCCTCTTTGCTTACTATTCTACAATCTCTTTCTCACTGGAGTCACATGTCAATAAGGGTCTTATGAGGCCTATCTGCCAAAGCATACACAGATAATGGATAATGCTATAAATCTGTGGTATCTCAATCCCGTCCCTAAGAGCCACCAGGTCTCCTGGAGGTGTCCCAGGTGGAACGAAATGACTGATAGAAGGTTTCCAATCAGGAACTGATCCATTCCATGAATACAGAAGCGAGCAAGGTGATTTTCTATTGAAATTATTAATTCAGTAAATCTCTCAAGGGATAGCTAAGGTATTATACTAGCCAAGAGACTCGGGGATGCTACTTAGTAAATATCATAGATAACTGCTGGAAGTGTTTGGTGTTTGTGGTTTGCGAGGGAGGAAAAGTGAATCGTTTGTTTGATGCTCAGGTGTTGCTGAAAATCACAGGAATATTTTATAAGGTATAGAAGCATCTCACAATGATTTTTTTATTTTTTTTATTGACCTCTCATACATACTATGTTTTTTAATTGGGATGCCATCACTGTTTTTATGTATTTTAAATGTGTGTGCATGCCTGCCTGTGTGGGTGTGTGCGTATTCGTGCATCACATTTGTACCCTACCCACAGCTCTTTATGCGTTCATTAGCACTAACACGATGTAAATAAGAGTGGGTTCAAATTTGAGTAATCTAAACTTAGATGAATTACCTTTAAAAAGACCAATAACTAAATTGATTGACATGCGGAAAGCAGAGTATCAAACCAGATATCCGTGTCACTTCTTTGCCTCCTCAGCAAGCAAATGAGAAACAAATTACTTTTTTGGTTGAGGTGGTGAAGAGAATCAAATGAGAGGCTTCTCTAGACGGTGAGCACAGTGGGCTGAAACTGTGTTCATTTGTCTATTGACTTACTTCAGTTTGCAGCAAATTGTTCATGGCGGTTTACAGGGAAGCCCCCAAGTGTTTTCACTGACATTAGTACCATTGGAATGAAAACACTTTAAAGTTGATAGAAATGTTTTAAATAATGTAGGAGACTATAACACAATAGATATGGTAGGAGAAAATCCAAAGTAAAACTTGGCGGTGGTAGGCCTGATCACCGGCGACGATGAGACAGCCTACAAGGAGGAGGTCAGTGATCTGGCAGTGGGGTGCCAGGACAACAACCTTTCACTGAAAAGAGTTAGCATGGACCCTCAGATCCAAAAATAAAGCTGCACCATTGAGAGCATCTTTTCTGACTGCATCACCTCTTGGTGTGGCAACTGCTTGGCATCCAACCGCAAGGTGCGAAAGAGGGGAGTGCGTATGGCCCAGTTCCTCACTATGGCCGAGATCCCTGCCATCCAGGACCTATATACTAGGCGGTGTCAGAGTAAGGCACAACAAATTGTCAAAGACTTCAGCCACCCAAGTCATAGACTGTTCTCTCTGCTACCGCACGGAAAGCTACCTCAATTGTCTCGTACCCCTGCAGATAGATTTGATACTGGTACCCCGTATATATAACCAAGTCATCGTTACTCATTGTGATTTAATTCCTGGTGTTATTATTTTTATATTATCATGCTGTCATGCCCTGACCGTAGAGATATTTTTATTCTCTATATTTGGTTGGTCAGGGTGTTACTCGGGTGGGAAACTCTATGTTCGTTGTTTCAATGTTTTGGCCGGGTATGGTTCTCAATCAGGGACAGCTGTCTATCGTTGTCTCTGGGAATCATACTTAGGCAGCCTTTTTTCCTTTTGTATTTGTGGGTAGTTGACTTTGTTAGTGGCATTATAGCCTATATAAGCTTCACGGTCGTTTCCTTGTTCTTTGTTTTGTTGGTGACATTTATCTAATTAAAGGAAATGTACGCTCACCATGCTGCACCTTGGTCCGGTCCTTTCCATGACGACAACGATCGTGACACTTGTATGCTAAATTTTACATTACATTTACATTTAAGTCATTTAGCAGACGCTCTTATCCAGAGCGACTTACAAATTGGTGCATTCACCTTATGACATCCAGTGGAACAGCCACTTTACAATAGTGCATCTAAATATTTTAAGGGGGGGGGGGGTGAGAAGGATTACTTTATCCTATCCTAAGTATTCCTTAAAGAGGTGGGGTTTCAGGTGTCTCCGGAAGGTGGTGATTGACTCCGCTGTCCTGGCGTCGTGAGGGAGTTTGTTCCACCATTGGGGAGCCAGAGCAGCGAACAGTTTTGACTGGGCTGAAATGAAATGTGGACATCTTCCTCCTGACTCCAAATACATTCTATTGTAATACAATTAAAACTACTGCTGAGTTAGATGACAATGTTTCCATTAATCCAGTCGAATGAATGGGGATGGATATAATAGTCCATTAATCCTGCTGATCCATTGATCATCTGGATGGGGTATAGGTGTGAATGTGAATGTGATAGCCCTAAATCACATTCACATTCACATGGGGTGGGGCAAAGTTACTAAATCTTCCCTGTACGAACTGTTAAAGCAAAGGCAGATCAAAAATACCTTGAAGTTGAACTATTTCTCCTCATCGTACGTGTTTTATCCAGTGCATGAATCCCTAAATTTTCCTATTTCATGAAAAAAACGGGTAAAAAATGATTAAATTTAGTTACATGTACAGTACCAGTCAAACGTTTGAACACACCTACTAATTCAAGGTTTTTTCTTTTTTTGTGACTGTTTTAGAATAATAGTGCAGACATCAAAACTATGAAATAACACTTATGGAATCATGTAGTAAGCAAAAGTGTTAAACAAATCAAAATATACTTTACATTTGAGATTCTTCAAAGTAGTCACCCTTTGCCTTGATGACAGCTCTGCACACTCTTGAATTAGTGCACACAAAATGTACTTTTTCGCATTTACCGAATAAAAATCTAAAGTTTTTTCACTAAAACTGTTGAGTTAAACAACAAATTAGCCTACTCTGGTCTTGGCACGTGTGCAATAATATTTTCTTTGTCAAATGGCAGTCAATCATCGATCATGATGTCACCAGAATGACACCCTCTATTTTACTGGAAAGGAGCATCAAGATCACACTGCATTTTCAACACCCTGTGAAGTTCATTGTAATTTTTTTAATCTATAGCCTAAAAAACTGCATGGTTTCCAAAATCGCAGTGGGAGGACCACACCACATATCATTGTGTGACTTAAAGTTTACTTCGACGTGATGGTAATTATATAATTACCACTATTTCGATCATAATTCATTTTACTGACACTCAAAGATCCCACCATGTCGAACTGACAAATTTTCTGTCTGCATTGATAAATTGTACCAAAACTTCCTGTTTCCATCATAGCTGTCGTGATTTTTTTTATACGGTATGACTTAAAAACTGTGGATGGAAACATGGTTACTGACAGTCACTCAATTTTCCCATGTCCCATAACATGTTTTAGATTGCTACTGTAGGTAAGTTAGCCTAGCCAGCTATCTAAACCTTGTAGTAAACATCACCAAATTACCGACCGGGCACACAGGGCATGTGCTCGGGGGTCCTGAAATCCAGGGGACCCCCTATTGATTTCGTTGGTCACTCTCACTCAGATATAACTTGAACATGGCATAAATCAGGGAAAAATGTGTACACTTGCAGGAAATTTGCTTTAAAACTGCTAAAGTTTATCTTCACCTCATGGCAAAATTGCAATATTACATTTGAAACTGCAAACATTCCTCTCCATCCAAAAGCAAAATGAGTAGAATTGCATGAAATTCGTCTTAAAACTGCACGATTTTCTCCGCTCCATTGCAAAATGTGAAGAATTACAGGAAATTAAGTTTAATAACGCTGCAAAAACATTATCCACTGCCAAGAGTAGGGGTACTAAAATGCCCACAAAGTTACCAAGTCTCGCTTAGGACCCCCAAAATTTAACTGATCTGGGATCTGCAGACAGTTTGAAAACTCATGTTAGTTTTCTGTTGAGCAGGTGTGAATAAGGAATATATTCAAAGGAACAGTGGCTTCAAATGTTAACTACTAGTTCGTTACTGAATTATCACATACTGGATATGACTAAGTATTTTCAAGTCAGACCCATTCCTCTCTGCATGAATATACTCAGGCCTTTTCACATAGAAAATACTGAAATGGACACAAAGAATGAATAAAGTAGAATATAATATAATGAATATAATCACTGTCATCTTTTCATCAAGCCTCTTTCTGCATTAACCTGGGACTATGTATTCAATGAGCTCTTAGCTCATAATGGAATCAGCCAGACTAAAGTACGATTGACGGTCTAAGGAATGATACCTGGCAGCTTCAAGAGACAGAATGAATATGTATAGTTATCAAAGTGTTTCTGACAGGCCAGATACTATCCCCTTCAGTACGCTGCCCACTGCACTATGGTATCCTCATATAACCTTTGGAGAACTTAAAATGTTCTCTTTATGGGCCATATTCAGACTAATGATGCACACATGTCCAGTGTAGGGGCAGGCCTTTGCTCTACACAAGCAGTAGCACACCTGGTTCAACTAATAAAAGCTTGACCAATCAGCTTTAATTAGTAGAATCAAGTGCATTTCTACTTGGTTGTCCGTCTCTGACCTACATACAGTACAAGTAACACCACTGTTACCGACACTTTATCTACTCTTAATTTATGCTTATTTCATGATCCGAATGATATAATAAAATGAGCCAACGTCAAATATAACCAAACATTTATATTGGTAATTAACCCTATGAAGTATCCATAAGAGAGGATGGAGAGAGGTAGTAAGGGGAAAATAGACTCTCCTGTGCCTGAGCTTACCTCAAGAGCCCGCAGACGCTCTAGAATGGGATTGGTCTCGTCGTAGTCCTCCCCGTGTCCCCTACTGATGGCTCCTGGAGAGTTGGGCCTCCTTTCTTTCGAGGGGGGCAGTGGGCCCTCCAGACTGTCCTGCTGTTTCCACATCTCCTCCAGGAGTTTGTCCTAAACCAAAGAGAGAGAGAGGGGTTGCAGGGAGCCACAAAGTTGCTGAAACTATTTTTGTCATGCATTGCCAATTGGAACTAAGGGGCTATTTGCCTCGTCTATTTTCTCCAACATACAAGATACTTGTACATGTATACAAAATATTAATAGAAATATATAGAATTTGGCCTACAGTATGGATTTTATTTCATCATAGGCAGAAGGTGAACTGCTGTTCTGCATCTGCAGTTTGCTGTATATGGATGTAGCTACAAGAACTGTGAAGGCATGGAAATTAAGACTTCCAATTCATAGTATTTTTGACTCCTTCCAAGAAAAGCAATCACAGGATTTGTTTGATGTTACATTTGATACTTTTTAACTGCCTGGTTTCATAGCAACCACTAACACAGTAGACTACTTCTTATTTTGCTGGCTGCTCATTTCACCATTTTGCCACCATAACTCATAGGGCTTGTCCTGGGTTGACCCCCCCCCCCCCCCGCCCCAATGTTTATTGATTGACCCATAAACAACTTGGCATTAATTATCTGTAACATTATGAAATATGGAAGGAAGTCTCCTTCCTTCCATGAAGTATTGTGAACTAACTTTAAAAGCTCTGATGATTAAAAATGCATTTGAATTATGAGGCTTATTGGCATTTGTACTACGCTGTGTTCGTTTTTTTTTATGTCAAACACTTTTACCCTCGCTACTTACAACAGTCAGTTGCATACCACAAATGTTCGAGATATGGAGTAATCGAAAAAAGGCATGTGTGGGCGTGGTGTACTGTCGAGTCCACGAAACATCATGGCCGCAATTCGATTTAGTGTTCATCGCATTGCAACTTTCTCAAAACCAAGCAACCATCCAGTAGACAATTGGTAAGGTCTCCAGTGACACATACATCCCTCATAATTACTTACAGTGCCTTGCGAAAGTATTCGGCCCCCTTGAACTTTGCGACCTTTTGCCACATTTCAGGCATCAAACATAAAGATATAAAACTGTATTTTTTGTGAAGAATCAACAACAAGTGGGACACAATCATGAAGTGGAACGACATTTATTGGATA
Organism: Oncorhynchus gorbuscha; assembly: GCF_021184085.1. NCBI lineage: Eukaryota > Metazoa > Chordata > Actinopteri > Salmoniformes > Salmonidae > Oncorhynchus > Oncorhynchus gorbuscha. Next base: position 53,602,664 of record NC_060181.1, on the reverse strand, counting down.
TTTCAAACTTTTTTAACAAATCAAAAACTGAAAAATTGGGCGTGCAAAATTATTCAGCCCCTTTACTTTCAGTGCAGGAAACTCTCTCCAGAAGTTCAGTGAGGATCTCTGAATGATCCAATGTTGACCTAAATGACTAATGATGATTGTTGTTGTTGTTGTTGTTGATTCTTCACAAAAAATACAGTTGGTAGCGTTCCCCTATTTATGAACTATTTTGGGACTGTGGTTAGTGTTCTTGTCCTGGAGCCAGGTGACTAAGGGTTCGAATAACCCCAGTGGTCGTACCTGCTCTTGGCGGTCGCTGCATTGGTGTCAGATTGTGTGACTGACCTAAGCTGCTACAGTATATGACATTCATCAGAAGATTTGATAGAATCTAGCCTAAAGGTGACCACTGTTCCCACTGTCTCTTCCAAATACCCTATCCCCATGCTACTGTATGTACAGTAAGCTATTACAGGGGATTGCCGATGACAGTGAACTGAAAGTTCATATTTGTCTTTGTGATGTGATCATTTCGCGCAAAAAATCTCTGATTGTTCACAAACCTTTTATCCAACACTGTTAATTACAGAACCTGGAAGGTGATTCATCACGTTTTCCATACTTGCAACAAAAATTTCATTTCATTTATTTAGTTAAACAACTTAAACAGAAAGCAAATAAACCAATATGGTCAGTGCTGTACCTTGTAGGCCTTCATGAGGTCTAATGGATCCACACTGGGGCCCTCCAGTGTGTCCTGGTTCTGTAGCAGGGTCCTCACCATCTCCTCCATGCTGCAGGCACACAGAGCAAGGGCACCAATCAGAACATAGAATGTGGAATAAACCAGCTTGAAGGAAAATGTTCTTTTTTTAAAATGTTTTGCAACAGAAAACTAAAATGAGCCTTTGTTACTGGATACGTCCAGGTAGTCCCTTCCTGTGTCAGAAAGTTTTCTTCCGATTGATGCCTAATGAACACGATCCAGGTCTAAGCAACAGTATGGGCACAATTGGCTCATACAGTATATGGGAGGATAATGAAATACATGTAGCAGCACGTCATGAAGATGACATTGAATGTGTTTCAGATCGACACCTAGGACAGTGTGTCAACAAACAGAACAAAGTAACACTTTATTCTAGTGTAAAAGGCATCACTCTTTTACACCTGACATAACTATTATTTAAGCATCATGAATGCGTTATATGTAACCACATTGCCAAAACCTAAACTTAAACCTTAACTAACAACAAGTAGCCTACAAAGACACCTCAGACGTCAATGAATAAGATCATAGCCCCAAAATATTTGTATCATACTTTAGATTTCTCTGTTGGTGAAGACTTTGCCCTTCAGTTAGTAACCTTTGCAAACAACCATCATGCTAGCTGACATTCTTAGTCCTCATTAAACTGGCAGATCCTTATTTACGTATTTTTAATTGCTTTCCCTTAGAACGCTGGATGCTTGAGAGACACCGACCACGTTTCTCATAATACTGTGCTCAGTGACATTTTTCCTGGTTATTTCCATAGCAACTTTTCTCCGCTTGATGCATGTGGCACGGATATTAGTCCAACCCAGCTAACTGTGACCAGGCCTTTGACAGTCTTGCCAGGCAACTCTTTGAGGAAAGGTCTTGGGTATTGGAGACACTGGCACTGACCTGCAAACTACCCAGCAAATGAACAGGAGAGGAAGTGAAGAACCCACTCATACTTGACTAGCAGGAAATTGCAAAAAAAATGCCAAGTAAAAACAAAGGAAAGATGCCTTCCGAGTGGCAAAGCGGTCTAAGGTACTAACGTGCTTGAGGCGTCACTACAGATCCCAGGCTGTATCATAGCTGCCAATGACTGGGAGACCCTTGAGGTGACGCACAACTGGCCCAGTGTCGTCCGGGTTCGGGGAGCGTTTGGCCGGCCGGGATGTCCTTGTCCCATCACAATCTAGTGACTCCTGTGGCAGTCCGGGCGCATGCACGCTGATACGGTCGCCAGTTGTACGGTGTTTCCTTCGACACATTGGTGGGGCTGGGTTAAGCAAGAAATGTGTCAAGAAGAGGTGCGGCTTGGCAGGGTCGTGTTTCGGAGGGCGTATGGCTCTCGACGTTCGCCTCTATGGAGTCCGTATGGGAGTTGCAGCAACGGGACAAGACTGTAACTACCATTTGGACATCATGAAATTGGGGAGAAAAATGGGGTAAAAAGTACAAAATGAAAAATAACAACAAATTTAAAGGAAAGTAACCAAATGGAATAATGAAACAATGCACACCGTTTTGGTTTTATAGTACTTTACTCTAATTAATATATTCAATTCAATGTATTTTTTAGACTAATTACTCGAAATGACTGTCTCACTGTGTGTCATAGCTTGTAGTTACTTAAGCACAGAAGTTGCTAAACAGTATCAAGCGTTTGCATCAGGATGTGCGAGTACTTTACTAAAATAATTTGCACCCTCGTTGATTTGTCCTCGTGACGTTTAGCCATAACCTCTTCTCGACCCTGCTGAGCGAGCCCCTCTTCTTAAAGCGTGTATAACAATCACACTATCCTCTCTGTCCTTTTACCTGCTCTCCATTCACTTGTCACGCTGTACTTGACTCCCGGGCTAACCTATGGCAGCCTGGTGCTTTGTGTCACATTACTGTTACATTTGCAGATATCGCTTTCTCAGTGAGACTGGTAAGCGGGACATAATAGTCTCACTACAGCTCAGCTTTGTCTCATTCAGAATATCTTATCCCCATTTGCGTGCTTTTCCATGTATCACAGCTTTGTCTCACTACATCTCATTCTCACTCTCTTTATCCAGTCACATACTGTATGATACCGTTCTCTGAACATCACAGCAAAGTCTCATTCATTATATTCGCTGTCTCATTACGTCTCAGCTCTGTCCTACTTCATACATGGCAATCCGTATAAAATGACATGCTCTTCAACTAAGCTATTGTTTATCTTCACCCTCAATACAAAAAAAAAAAACTCCTCTCATAACACAGTCAACCACTCACCCCATGCTGTTTTTCCATCCAAATTCTGGGACGTTGTTGTTCCCTCTAAATGACGCGATAAACATGGTCCAAATATTCCTCAGGTCCATACTGTATTCATACTGGGATTCGGTTAGCAATCCGTGTGTATGAGTGGGCATTTGGTAAAAGTGGGTCTCCGGCCTCTTTATGTAGGCCAGTGAGGAATAATGTGAGCCTGAGTGCTCCCGGAATTGGAAAATTACATGTTCCACCCTCTGTTTGACTATTCACTAAAAAGGAGGCCCCTGTTTCTGTGACAACCCTTGTGACAACCCAGGCCCATGACTCTGGGCCTGGCAGGGATAAAGGTTGGGAGTGAAGCCCTCTTCCATCTGTCCAAAAAACTGAATTCCTCAAGGGCAAGGTCAATGCAGCGTTTAAGGCCTTTACTCGTAATCAGTTCATCAGTAATAGCCTTTATTTAGCTCAATGTTGCACGCTGGATGGAGTTTGATGAACTCCTCTAAAGATGTTATTTTGCTCATACAGGACTTACAATTTTACAAAATATTGGAACTGAGACATTAGTCCCTGTTTTACTGTGTCATGTGCTCACTGCTTTCGATCAAGCATGCACGGCAAACTAGAGAAACGTTGTTAAAAGATACGACCAAGATACAGCCAAAAAACAACAGTTGTCTTGTTTTCATGGATTACTAAAACAAGGCTATATTATGAGTCGTCTTTCCAGTCAGACAGACCGTTTAGGCGGACACAAATGTTCAGACAGGCAACCTATTCAGACAGACAGAGCGCAAAGGGACGGACAGGCGGACGGACGGACAGACAATGTAAATATGTAAACGCACAAACACATTCCCGTAAACATATATCTGGCCTACTGTCACACAGATAGGAAAGGAGGCAGGTTATACCATCCCTGGCTTGTAAAGCACCCTGTTTTAATTGAGTTTTTTTACTGCATTACTGTTGGACCACTAACCTTGACAGCATCAAAACATCAGAGCCACAAATCAACTTAAGGGACAGAAATACAATCAGGTGGAATGTCCCTTCATGGATTGGGATCATGCTAGGTCCACCTTGTGGTGACCTCTTAACACCTTTTCTTGACCAAGATCCAAAAACACAAGAAAAAAAAAAGTCCTGGCGACTTAGTGTTTCAGTGTTTTCAGTGTTGGCCTTTTGGTGTACTCTGTCTGCCCTTGTCCTCATCTGTCTATAGTAAAGTCATATGAAGACATGCCCATGGACAGTAGCTCATGAGGGAATTCCACCGTGAAAAAGCATGGATAAGAGTAAACCATAAGAACACAGCTCTTCTATAAAATGTTTGATTACCATCTTGTACCATTAATTATTTTTCATAGACAAATTTGGTCAATGATGGTTATGGTTAGTATTTGTTGAGCCGTTATCTAATAATTGGTAAGATGACCTTCTCATTAGATTACAAATTATACCGTTTTGATAGTTATTTAATATTGTTTTAAGTGTTGATAGTGTTAGCATTTTGCAAGAGAAATGTGTTGTTTTGGCAAACGCACTTGCAGTTTAGTGGGCTGTGTTTTACTGTTTGCAAAAGTGATCCCTGTTACGAGTGTTAGGCAATCGAGAAAAACTGTAATCGCACAAAGAGGCCTGACAGATATACTGCTAGGTATTGTTAAATGCATATTGGGGATCTGGGACCACTTAAACCTCTTGCATTACAAGGATAAAGCATTACATTTCTAATTGTGAAACGTTGCTAATGTTGCAAGCATTCGGTTCATGTGTGTGTGCATGCATGTGCGATTTCTGCACACCTATATGTGTGTGTGTGTGTGTGTGTGTGTGTGTGTGTGTGTGTGTGTGTGTGTGTGTGTGTGTGTGTGTGTGTGTGTGTGTGTGTGTGTGTGTGTGTGTGTGTGTGTGTGTGTGTGTGTGTGTGTGTGTGTGTGTGTGTGTGTGTGTGTGTGTGTGCGTATGCGCGCGTGCGTGCGTGCGTGCGTTCAACCCAACACGTGCATATTCCCCTTGTGTGTGGTTATCTAGATTTTCTCCATTGAAGCCACAGACAAAGGGACAACCACCTTATCACCAAATGGTTTGTTGCTGCACCATAACATTTTGCTGCCAAAGGCTACAATTCTCAAAACCTCCCCCCATCTCCAGCACACAATGTGTGAATGGATGCCCCAGTTTTACAAACAGGCCGTGAAGTGACCCCTTTCACCGTCCACTCCAATGACAGACCCTAACTACTGTGGCCCTGCTAATCCGAGGCAGGCAGGCAGAGACTAACTCAGAGCAGAATGCTGGCTTCTGCTCTCCAGGGTTGTCATTACTGAGCAGCCACAGCTTTCTAATGCACTGAGGTGTGTCTGGATACCAGAAGCTCCACAGGAAAAACACTTTTAATTCTGGAGTTGCGGCTGAATACTGTCAAGAGGGGGAAGCGGGTCACTGAAGTGGATGGTGTACTAGTTCACTCCAAAGGAAAGGTTGTCAGGCATTTTCAATTGTTCGGTTCTCCACCAGCAGTAATGAATGAAATAGTATCATCTGGTACAGGGACCACAGATATCAATTTACCTCTGTAACACCGGATCAAAAAGTGGTTTAATTCTTCTACACAATTATCATATCTCTCTGTCTGAAAATGGTCTGTACAACAGTTATTCGGCTCCGCCTCGATTAGACTACTTAGACTACGATTACTTTTGTCGGGAGACAAAACCTTTTTGTGTCTATTGAACTGGGTTTATTTATATACATAGTTGTAAAATGAAGATGTGTGCTTGTCAATTAATAGAGCAGTGCTTTAACAATCATTTGTATTTATCAGTTATGTTAATTGTTTTGAATTACTCATTAGTGACAAATAAAGTTCTTTAATTATGTTTTTTTTTATACAAATCTAATTATAGACATTACTTTAACTTCACTGGAACTCATACAATGAATGTTTAAAGCTTTAATCATTTGTACTGTACAATCATAACAATGAATCCAAATTAAATCATTTTAAAATGCGCGTAAACATAGATCTCTCTCGCACACTGAATGATGTTTATGTTTAAAGGAGCAAGTACCATGAAGATATAAACTAAACTAAGGAATCTATTTGATTGGATGTGCTTTTCTAAAACATTACATTTGCCATGCTTTGAAATCACAGACACTGCACGAAACCAGTGGTGGACTTACCATTAGGCAGAAGAGGCAATTGCCTCAGGCCTCACATCATCAAAGGGCCTTGTGAGTTGGGCATATTTTAAACAAAAATTACACTTGTAAAAAATTGAATAATCTCTCTGTTTGAGGCTCCCCCGTGCTCCGCTCGAGGCCTTTCATTGAAATTAAGCTGCAGGAATGAGGCTCTTTCAGAGTAGGGCAGAAAAAAAGAAAAAGAAAGAAAGTACACTTCGTTTTACCAGAAAAATTACACAAGTTAATGCATTTCTTTAGTAAAAAGACAGGTGCTACTGATTATACTACCATCGTCGTCGAGGCAAAGGACATGTATGTGTAGCTCATGTACTGTCTGTGATGCTATTTGGCTAAAAATAATATGGCTTGTCATACTATTTTTGGCCAGACAGCACCAGCTACATAGGCTACATATAGTAATACAGAGGGGCGCTGTTTTGCTCACTCAGATGCATTCTCCTGTGACATAGATTTAGCCACTTGCGAATTGAAGGAAAGTGCATGGTACACGGTCTGGATGCAGGAATTATTTTGGATGAATTATCACGCACTGAGAAGGTGATCAAAATAAAATAACATTAAATTCTGCAAAAAGTTTTTATTTCATATTAAGTTTTAGAGAAAATTGTTGACAGCTGGCTTTGTAGTTTTTAATTGAAACAACGTCAACAGACAACAACAGTACGGTACCCATCTGTCGATTCTGTGACCTTTACTGAATTTAAAGCTGACCTGGGTTCATATTACATATTACATACTGTGTTGGCCTTGTTTGAATATACTACCACAGTGTTTGGGTTGGGTTGCGTTGTCTGGGTTCTGTCTAGGTTGCCATGGGGTTCTCATGGGGTCACTATGCACAGTTCTTCAGGTGTTGCATAACACAAGGGAATATGTAAATGTCATTTTCCACCTGAAATTTCTCAAACATACAATTCCATTTCATGGAGGTAAGCTTTTTGTCATGGTGTTTATAGTGTTGGTGAGGTGTGGTTTGAGTTGTCATATAGCGATAAATATGCTAAAGGGTGTAATTCCCTCACACGAAAGTGACAGGAAACAATTGTGTTGGTTACACCTATGCTGCATGGCACCCTAAGGTGGTGTGGGTGGACGTGAAGCTGCGTTACAGTACCTGGAGTAGTGTTGTTGGAGTGACACCATCTGGCTATGTGTCTGCTGAGCCTTGTCCCTCTCCTCTCTCTCTCTACACCCAGATGTTGTTTGTTCTCCTGCTAGGCTGATGGATCACTCAGGCTGTAAGAAGAATGCATACCGGTTGTGACATAAATAAACATACTATTTTTTCTGTTCATCTTGCATGATATCATAGTCCTTTATCTACGCAAAGATAGCAGGTAACATCCCTTCACCTTATTCACCAACATAAGGACAAAGCAAATTGGCATGCTACTTGTGAAAACCTCAAAAACAATATGTGTTATAACCCCATCGTTGACAGGTTACAGGTCTGACTACATCTCAATGACATTTGGGAAAATACTTAGGGTGAACTGCAGTTGTGTCGATATGAAACAATCTGAGTTGTAGCCTGCCACCTACAGTGCCTTCAGAAATTATTCACACTAGTGGTGCGTGGTTCAGCAGTTTGTTCACCCGCAGCCACCTGCAATTGCTAATAACCCGTCCTCAACCACCCGACTCTATGTGATAAAGTGAAAATCTGAGGCCAGCACACGACTCTAACCCACAAATATAGTGTTCCCTTTTTATCTCTTGAACATGTTTTTCTTCAACATTTAGGCTACTCCTTTATTTATTGAATATGTAAGCCTATTGAACAGTAGCCTATGTGATGATGTGAGCTCTCTTCTGCTCTCTCATCATGTCGAACCACCGTTCTCCATTCCACATGCTGCCAAGTAGCCTACAAACATTTCCATTTCTATAAACTGCATTACTGCCATTGCAACTTATGAGCGCACCATTTGTTTGTGCTGTTGGAGGTAACACAAACTCAATCACTATTTCATTTGTTTATAAAAGAATGTGCTTTATTTTATGAGTTTTATTCATTGTAGGCTAAACCTGTTGGTTTGAGAGATTTGTGGGTGTTGGGCGTGCAGTGTTGCTGTCACGAATATTACCGAAGGTGACTCCCCTTCTTGTTCGGGTGGCGCTCGGCGGTCGTCGTCGCCGGTCTACTAGCTATCGCCGATCCGTTGTTCTGTGTTCGTTTAGTTTTGTCTAATTGGTAGCACCTGTTTCTAGTTTGGTTGTTAGGATAGGGTATATATAGTCTGTTTAGCCCGCTTCTGTTTCGTGCGGGCTTGTTCGTCTGTTTTGTTGGTTGAGTGTATTTTGTTGCATTTTGGGTTTCACGCTGTCCGTTTATATTTCTGTTCATTTGTGTTTTCACTTTGTACATGTTGTGTTTCGGGACATTAAAGCGTGTTGTTTTTCCCACATCTTTGCTCTCTGCGCCTGACTCCACACCTCTTCACTCATTATTGTGACAGAAGCCCGCACCACGATATGGAGTCAGCAGGAGCAGCGACCACTCCTCTTCCCACTATGGAGGAGAGAGTCCAACATCACACATCCATCCTCCATCGCCTAGGATCAGCGATGGAACGGATGATGGAGAGGATGGATCGTTGGGAGAGGAATGGTTTCCCTACTACTCCACCGCCAGCGCTCTGCACATGACACCTCCGAGGAAATACGATGGAACAGCTACAGGGTGCCAGGGATTCCTGCTGCAATTAGACCTCTACCTGTCCACCGTTCGACCGGCCCCCTCAGAGGAGGAGAGAGTAGGGTTCCTCATCACCTGCCTGTCTGGTAGAGTCCTGGAGTGGGCTAATGCGGTCTGGAACGGCCCGACTCGGCGAGAGACAACTACTCAGAGTTCATCCGCCATTTCAGGGCCGTGTTCGATCACCCTCCAGAGGGTCGTGCGGCAGGTGAGAGATTGTTCCATCTGAGACAGGGGGAAGAGGAGCGCGCAGGACTTCGCTGGAGTTCGGACCTTGGCTGCGGGAGCAGGGTGGAACGACAGGGCCCTGATAGACCATTACAGGTGTAGCCTGAGAGAGGACGTCCGTAGGGAGCTGGCCTGTCGGGATACTACACTTGGCCTGGATGGACTGATAGACCTGTCGATCCGGTTGGACCATCTGCTAGCTGCTCGTGGACGTTCTGAAAGGGTCTTGTCAGTTCTACCTCCTGATCCTCCTGCCCCTATTCCGATGGAGTTAGGAGGTACCGCATCAAGGAGATCGGAGGAGGAAGCTCCTCCTGTACCAGTTGTGGCCGGAGAGGGCACACGTCTGGTCGGTGCTGGAGATATTCATCTGGGAATCATGAGGGCAGGCAGAATACTCATCGGTCACCCCAGGTGTGTAAACACCACACTCTCCCAGATTTTCCTGTTGGTCACATGTTTCTATTAATTTGTTTCCTAAATTATTCTCCTTCTCTCCAGCATAAGGCACTGGTAGATTCAGGCACAGCTGGAAACTTTATAGATCGCGGACTCGCTCAGAGGTTGAGGATTCCGTTAGTAAAAGTAAACCCCCTTTTCCCGTGCACTCTTTAGATAGTCGACCATTAGGGTCAGGGCTGGTGAAGAAAGCCACAATTTCGTTGGAGATGATTACGCAGGGGAATCACAAGGAGCGAATTAGTTTGTTCCTTATCGATTCACCTGCGTTTCCAGTTGTTCTGGGGATTCCCTGGCTGGCTATTCATAATCCTACGATTTCGTGGAAACAGGGAACTCTACAGGGGTGGTCTGATGAGTGTTCAGGCAGGTGTGTAGGGGTTTCCATCGGTGCTACAACGGTGGAGAGTCCAGACCAGGTTTCCACCGTGCGCATTCCAGCTGAGTATGATGATTTGGCTATCGTTTTCAGTAAAAAAGAAAGCGACCCAATTACCACCCCATAGGCAGGGGGATTGCGTGATAAATCTCCAGGTTAACGCTGCACTTCCCAGGAGTCATGTGTATCCTTTGTCTCAGGAGGAGAAGGTGGCTATGGAAAATTATATCACCGAGGCTCTGGGACAGGGGTACATTTGGCCCTCCATGTCACCTGTCTCTTCGAGTTTCTTTTTGTGAAGAAAAAGATGGTGGTTTGCGTCCGTGTATTGATTATAGAGGTCTAAATTCCATCACAGTGGGTTTTAGTTACCCACTACCTCTCATTGCTACGGTAGTGGAATCATTTCACGGAGCGCAGTTCTTCACTAAACTGGATCTCAGGAGTGCTTATAATTTGGTGCGTATTCGGAAGGGAGATGAGTGGAAAACTGCATTTAGCACTACGTTGGGCCATTATGAGTATCGCATCATGCCATACGGTTTAAAGAATGCTCCAGCTATATTTCAATCCTTCGTGGATGAAATACTCAGAGACCTGCACGGACAGGGTGTAGTGGTTTATATTGACGATATTTTGATCTACTCCGCTACACGCACTGCGCATGTATCTCTTGTGCGTAAAGTTCTTAGACGACTGCTGGAGCATGACCTGTATGTGAAGGCGGAGAAATGTGAGTTTTTCAAACAATCAGTTTCCTTCCTGGGTTATCGTATTTCCAGCTCTGGTTTGGTAATGGAGGGTGACCACGTTAAGGCCGTGCGTAATTGGCCGACTCCGACCACGGTAAAGGAGGTGCAGCGGTTCTTGGGATTTACAATTACTACCGGAGGTTTATCCGGGGTTTTGGTCAGGTAGCTGCCCCTATTACCTCACTGCTGAAGGGGGGACCGGTGCGTTTACAGTGGTTTACAGTGGCGAACGGAGCTTTTCATAAGTTGAAGGCGATGTTTACTAAGGCGCCGGTGTTGGCACATCCGGACCCTTCTTTGGCGTTTATAGTAGAGGTGGACGCATCCGAGGCTGGGGTTGTAGCTGTGCTCTCACAGCGTTTGGGTGTGCCACCAAGCTCCGCTCCTGTGCCTTTTTTTTCTAAGAAACTCGGGCCAGCGGAGCGGAATTATGATGTGGGGGATAGGGAGTTGTTGGCTATGGTTAAGGCCCTGAAGGTGTGGAGACACTGGCTTGAGGGGCTAAGCACCCTTTCCTTATCTGGACTGACCATCGTAACCTGGAGTATATCCGATCAGCTAGGAGACTGAATCCTCGTCAGGCAAGGTGGGCCATGTTTTTCACCAGATTTCGTTTCACTGTCAGGTCCATCGATCCTACTCCCATCATTCCGGCAGCTCATTCGGCAGCTGGTGGCACCGGTAGTATGGGATGTGGACGCGGACATCGAGCGGGCACTAAGGGGGAACCTACGCCTCACAGTGTCCGGAGGGTCGTAGGTACGTGCCGCTGGCTGTTCGTGATCAATTGATTCGATGGGCTCATTGTCTACCCTCGTCGGGTCACCCAGGTGTTTATAGGACAGTGAGAGGTCTTGAGAGGAAGTACTGGTGGCCCACTTTGAGGAGGGATGTGCGATTCTATGTTTCCTCCTGTTCGGTGTGCGCCCAGAGTAAGGCTCCTAGACACCTGCCAAGAGGTAAATTACAACCTCTTCCCGTTCCACAACGGCCGTGGACCCATCTTTCGGTGGATTTTCTTACTGACCTTCCCCCCTCTCAGGGTAACACTACTATCCTGGTCGTTGTGGATCGGTTCTCTAAGTCCTGCCATCTTATCCCATTGCCCGGTCTCCTACGGCCCTACAGACTGCGGAAGCTCTTTTCACCCATGTCTTCCGGCACTACGGGGTGCCCGAGGATATAGTTTCTGATCGAGGCCCCCAATTTATCTCCTGTGTTTGGAGAGCATTTATGGAACGTCTGGGGGTCTCGGTCAGCCTTACCTCAGGGTATCACCCGGAGAGTAATGGTCAGGTGGAGAGAGTTAACCAGGAGGTGGGTAGGTTTCTGCGGTCGTATTGCCAGGACCGGCCAGGCGAGTGGGCGAGATATATTCCCTGGGCAGAAATAGCCCAGAATTCACTAAGCCACTCTTCTACCAACATGTCACCATTTGAGTGCGTGTTGGGGTACCAGCCGGTCTTGGCACCGTGGCATCAGAGCCAGACTGAGGCTCCTGCGGTGGAGGAGTGGGTACAGCGCTCTAAGGAGACCTGGAGGGCAGTCCAGGAGTCATTACGCCAAGCTAGTATAAGGCAGAAGAAGAGCGCTGACCGTCACCGCAGTGAGGCCCCATGTTTGCACCTGGGGACAGGGTCTGGCTCTCGACCCGTAACCTGCCTCTCCGCTTGCCCTGCCGGAAGCTGGGTCCGCAGTGTATAGGGCCATTTAAAGTCCTGAGGAGAATAAATGAGGTTTGTTATCGATTATCACTTCCTTCGTATTATTGTATTAACCCTCATTTCATGTGTCTCTTCTCAGGCCGGTGGTAGCTGGTCCCATGCAGGAAAATGAGGTACCAGAGGTTCCTCCACCCCCCTCTGGACATCAAGGGGTCCCCGGCGTACAAGATACGAGCTATTCTGGACTCGAGACGCCGGGTGAGAGGCTTGCAGTACCTCGTCGACTGGGAGGGGTACGGTCCGGAGGAGAGGTGCTGGGTTCCGGCGAGGGATATTCTAGACCCATCCATGTTGAGTGAATTTCATCGCCTCCGCCCGGATTGCCCAGCGCCTCGGCCTCCGGGTCGTCCCCGAGGCCGACGTCGGCGCGCTGCGGGAGCTGCTAACGCGTCAGGAGAGGGTACTGTCAGGAATATTACCGACGGTGACTCCCCTTCTTGTTCGGGTGGCGCTCGGCGGTCGTCGTCGCCGGTCTACTAGCTATCGCCGATCCGTTGTTCTGTGTTCGTTTAGTTTTGTCTAATTGGTAGCACCTGTTTCTAGTTTGGTTGTTAGGATAGGGTATATATAGTCTGTTTAGCCCGCTTCTGTTTCGTGCGGGCTTGTTCGTCTGTTTTGTTGGTTGAGTGTATTTTGTTGCATTTTGGGTTTCACGCTGTCCGTTTATATTTCTGTTCATTTGTGTTTTCACTTTGTACATGTTGTGTTTCGGGACATTAAAGCGTGTTGTTTTTCCCACATCTTTGCTCTCTGCGCCTGACTCCACACCTCTTCACTCATTATTGTGACAGAAGCCCGCACCACGATATGGAGTCAGCAGGAGCAGCGACCACTCCTCTTCCCACTATGGAGGAGAGAGTCCAACATCACACATCCATCCTCCATCGCCTAGGATCAGCGATGGAACGGATGATGGAGAGGATGGATCGTTGGGAGAGGAATGGTTTCCCTACTACTCCACCGACCCTCCCACCAGCAACTCTACCATCTGCCCCATATGGATCCGGTTCCAGCGCTCTGCACATGACACCTCCGAGGAAATACGATGGAACAGCTACAGGGTGCCAGGGATTCCTGCTGCAATTAGACCTCTACCTGTCCACCGTTCGACCGGCCCCCTCAGAGGAGGAGAGAGTAGGGTTCCTCATCACCTGCCTGTCTGGTAGAGTCCTGGAGTGGGCTAATGCGGTCTGGAACGGGCCCGACTCGGCGAGAGACAACTACTCAGAGTTCATCCGCCATTTCAGGGCCGTGTTCGATCACCCTCCAGAGGGTCGTGCGGCAGGTGAGAGATTGTTCCATCTGAGACAGGGGAAGAGGAGCGCGCAGGACTTCGCGCTGGAGTTCCGGACCTTGGCTGCGGGAGCAGGGTGGAACGACAGGGCCCTGATAGACCATTACAGGTGTAGCCTGAGAGAGGACGTCCGTAGGGAGCTGGCCTGTCGGGATACTACACTTGGCCTGGATGGACTGATAGACCTGTCGATCCGGTTGGACCATCTGCTAGCTGCTCGTGGACGTTCTGAAAGGGTCTTGTCAGTTCTACCTCCTGATCCTCCTGCCCCTATTCCGATGGAGTTAGGAGGTACCGCATCAAGGGAGATCGGAGGAGGAAGCTCCTCCTGTACCAGTTGTGGCCGGAGAGGGCACACGTCTGGTCGGTGCTGGAGATATTCATCTGGGAATCATGAGGGCAGGCAGAATACTCATCGGTCACCCCAGGTGTGTAAACACCACACTCTCCCAGATTTTCCTGTTGGTCACATGTTTCTATTAATTTGTTTCCTAAATTATTCTCCTTCTCTCCAGCATAAGGCACTGGTAGATTCAGGCACAGCTGGAAACTTTATAGATCGCGGACTCGCTCAGAGGTTGAGGATTCCGTTAGTAAAAGTAAACCCCCCTTTTCCCGTGCACTCTTTAGATAGTCGACCATTAGGGTCAGGGCTGGTGAAGAAAGCCACAATTTCGTTGGAGATGATTACGCAGGGGAATCACAAGGAGCGAATTAGTTTGTTCCTTATCGATTCACCTGCGTTTCCAGTTGTTCTGGGGATTCCCTGGCTGGCTATTCATAATCCTACGATTTCGTGGAAACAGGGAACTCTACAGGGGTGGTCTGATGAGTGTTCAGGCAGGTGTGTAGGGGTTTCCATCGGTGCTACAACGGTGGAGAGTCCAGACCAGGTTTCCACCGTGCGCATTCCAGCTGAGTATGATGATTTGGCTATCGTTTTCAGTAAAAAGAAAGCGACCCAATTACCACCCCATAGGCAGGGGGATTGCGTGATAAATCTCCAGGTTAACGCTGCACTTCCCAGGAGTCATGTGTATCCTTTGTCTCAGGAGGAGAAGGTGGCTATGGAAAATTATATCACCGAGGCTCTGGGACAGGGGTACATTTGGCCCTCCATGTCACCTGTCTCTTCGAGTTTCTTTTTTGTGAAGAAAAAAGATGGTGGTTTGCGTCCGTGTATTGATTATAGAGGTCTAAATTCCATCACAGTGGGTTTTAGTTACCCACTACCTCTCATTGCTACGGTAGTGGAATCATTTCACGGAGCGCAGTTCTTCACTAAACTGGATCTCAGGAGTGCTTATAATTTGGTGCGTATTCGGAAGGGAGATGAGTGGAAAACTGCATTTAGCACTACGTTGGGCCATTATGAGTATCGCATCATGCCATACGGTTTAAAGAATGCTCCAGCTATATTTCAATCCTTCGTGGATGAAATACTCAGAGACCTGCACGGACAGGGTGTAGTGGTTTATATTGACGATATTTTGATCTACTCCGCTACACGCACTGCGCATGTATCTCTTGTGCGTAAAGTTCTTAGACGACTGCTGGAGCATGACCTGTATGTGAAGGCGGAGAAATGTGAGTTTTTCAAACAATCAGTTTCCTTCCTGGGTTATCGTATTTCCAGCTCTGGTTTGGTAATGGAGGGTGACCACGTTAAGGCCGTGCGTAATTGGCCGACTCCGACCACGGTAAAGGAGGTGCAGCGGTTCTTGGGATTTGCCAATTACTACCGGAGGTTTATCCGGGGTTTTGGTCAGGTAGCTGCCCCTATTACCTCACTGCTGAAGGGGGGACCGGTGCGTTTACAGTGGTTTACAGTGGCGAACGGAGCTTTTCATAAGTTGAAGGCGATGTTTACTAAGGCGCCGGTGTTGGCACATCCGGACCCTTCTTTGGCGTTTATAGTAGAGGTGGACGCATCCGAGGCTGGGGTTGTAGCTGTGCTCTCACAGCGTTTGGGTGTGCCACCGAAGCTCCGCTCCTGTGCCTTTTTTTCTAAGAAACTCGGGCCAGCGGAGCGGAATTATGATGTGGGGGATAGGGAGTTGTTGGCTATGGTTAAGGCCCTGAAGGTGTGGAGACACTGGCTTGAGGGGGCTAAGCACCCTTTCCTTATCTGGACTGACCATCGTAACCTGGAGTATATCCGATCAGCTAGGAGACTGAATCCTCGTCAGGCAAGGTGGGCCATGTTTTTCACCAGATTTCGTTTCACTGTCAGGTCCATCGATCCTACTCCCATCATTCCGGCAGCTAAGCTGGTGGCACCGGTAGTATGGGATGTGGACGCGGACATCGAGCGGGCACTAAGGGGGGAACCTACGCCTCCACAGTGTCCGGAGGGTCGTAGGTACGTGCCGCTGGCTGTTCGTGATCAATTGATTCGATGGGCTCATTGTCTACCCTCGTCGGGTCACCCAGGTGTTTATAGGACAGTGAGAGGTCTTGAGAGGAAGTACTGGTGGCCCACTTTGAGGAGGGATGTGCGATTCTATGTTTCCTCCTGTTCGGTGTGCGCCCAGAGTAAGGCTCCTAGACACCTGCCAAGAGGTAAATTACAACCTCTTCCCGTTCCACAACGGCCATGGACCCATCTTTCGGTGGATTTTCTTACTGACCTTCCCCCCTCTCAGGGTAACACTACTATCCTGGTCGTTGTGGATCGGTTCTCTAAGTCCTGCCATCTTATCCCATTGCCCGGTCTCCCTACGGCCCTACAGACTGCGGAAGCTCTTTTCACCCATGTCTTCCGGCACTACGGGGTGCCCGAGGATATAGTTTCTGATCGGGGCCCCCAATTTATCTCCTGTGTTTGGAGAGCATTTATGGAACGTCTGGGGGTCTCGGTCAGCCTTACCTCAGGGTATCACCCGGAGAGTAATGGTCAGGTGGAGAGAGTTAACCAGGAGGTGGGTAGGTTTCTGCGGTCGTATTGCCAGGACCGGCCAGGCGAGTGGGCGAGATATATTCCTGGGCAGAAATAGCCCAGAATTCACTAAGCCACTCTTCTACCAACATGTCACCATTTGAGTGCGTGTTGGGGTACCAGCCGGTCTTGGCACCGTGGCATCAGAGCCAGACTGAGGCTCCTGCGGTGGAGGAGTGGGTACAGCGCTCTAAGGAGACCTGGAGGGCAGTCCAGGAGTCATTACGCCAAGCTAGTATAAGGCAGAAGAAGAGCGCTGACCGTCACCGCAGTGAGGCCCCCATGTTTGCACCTGGGGACAGGGTCTGGCTCTCGACCCGTAACCTGCCTCTCCGCTTGCCCTGCCGGAAGCTGGGTCCGCAGTGTATAGGGCCATTTAAAGTCCTGAGGAGAATAAATGAGGTTTGTTATCGATTATCACTTCCTTCGTATTATTGTATTAACCCCTCATTTCATGTGTCTCTTCTCAGGCCGGTGGTAGCTGGTCCCATGCAGGAAAATGAGGTACCAGAGGTTCCTCCACCCCCTCTGGACATCAAGGGGTCCCCGGCGTACAAGATACGAGCTATTCTGGACTCGAGACGCCGGGTGAGAGGCTTGCAGTACCTCGTCGACTGGGAGGGGTACGGTCCGGAGGAGAGGTGCTGGGTTCCGGCAAGGGATATTCTAGACCCATCCATGTTGAGTGAATTTCATCGCCTCCGCCCGGATTGCCCAGCGCCTCGGCCTCCGGGTCGTCCCCGAGGCCGACGTCGGCGCGCTGCGGGAGCTGCGCGTCAGGAGGGGGGTACTGTCAGGAATATTACCGACGGTGACTCCCCTTCTTGTTCGGGTGGCGCTCGGCGGTCGTCGTCGCCGGTCTACTAGCTATCGCCGATCCGTTGTTCTGTGTTCGTTTAGTTTTGTCTAATTGGTAGCACCTGTTTCTAGTTTGGTTGTTAGGATAGGGTATATATAGTCTGTTTAGCCCGCTTCTGTTTCGTGCGGGCTTGTTCGTCTGTTTTGTTGGTTGAGTGTATTTTGTTGCATTTTGGGTTTCACGCTGTCCGTTTATATTTCTGTTCATTTGTTTTTTCACTTTGTACATGTTGTGTTTCGGGACATTAAAGCGTGTTGTTTTTCCCACATCTTTGCTCTCTGCGCCTGACTCCACACCTCTTCACTCATTATTGTGACAGTTGCTAGTGCACGCCACACCTCTCTGTAGGCTATTTCACTCTATCATTGCATTGGTTAGTCAATTGGGATTCATACTATATTCTGACAATTATCCATTGTTTTACTCAACCAGTAACGCAATTCTGGTTTAAGTTTACTGTGGTGAAGACAGTATGGAGAGCCACTCCAGACATCCTCAACGGCTAAGTTCCTTGGGGTCACACTTCAAGAAAACATGCCCTGGAGTGCCCACATAGAGTGCCTGGAGAAGAAGGGAAGCAAGCGCCTGTACCACCTGAGGGTATTCTGCAGAAAAAAAGTAGGTAGCCACTCCAGGAACAGCCATCAGTGTATCAGAGCTATCAGAGTGTTCCAGAGCTGCATCCGGCCTTTTGAGTATGCTTACACCAGCCTGGTGTAACGTGGGGAGGTCTCATGTCAGAAAACTTCAGATCGTTCAAAACATTGCCATCCCCACGTTTGTTGGCTACAGCCTGAATTTAAAGTTGATTAAATTACAGCCTGAATTTAAAAATGATATAATTGAGATTTTGTGTCATTGGCCTCCACACATAATTTTGCACGCCCAATTTTTCAGTTTTTGTTTTGTTAAAAAAGTTTGAAATATCCAATAAATGTCGTTCCACTTCATGATTGTGTCCCACTTGTTGTTGATTCTTCACAAAAAATACAGTTTTATATCTTTATGTTTGAAGCCTGAAATGTGGCAAAAGGTCGCAAAGTTCAAGGGGGCCGAATACTTTCGCAAGGCACTGTATATATATGTGTATTTTTATTTTATTTTAAGTAATTAAAAATAAAAGTAAATATTCAACCCTTTTGATATGGCAAAAAATAAGTTCAGTAAGTAAAAATTTGCATAAAGAGTCACATAATAAGTTGCATGGACTCTGTGTGAAGTAATAGTGTTTAACATGATTATTGAATGACTATCTCCTCTCAGTCTGTGCTAGCGAAACAGTCCTTTAGCTTAACATCCGCTTATTTGGACCACTTCCTTGTTGAGCATGTCACTGGTCCTTCCTGTTTGAGCATGAATCAGGAGGATAGAGTTATGGTCAGATTTGCCAAAGGAAGGGTGAGGGAGAGCCTTGTGTGGATTTCTGTGTGTGGAGTAAAGGATGATCAAGGGTTTTGCCGACTTTAGTTGCTCAGGTGATATGCTAGTTTCTCTGCATTCAAATCACCAGCCACGAGAAGCGTCGCCTCTGGATGTGTATTATCTTGTTTGCGTATGGCCCTATACAGCTCATTGAGTGCGGTCTTAGTGCCAGCATCAGTTTTCACTGGTAAATAGACAACTATGAAAATTATAAATGAAAACTCTCTTGGTAAATAGTATAGTCTGCCGCTTATCATGAAGTATTCTAACTCAGAGGAGACTTCATTAACATTGGAGATCGCGCACCAGCTGTGAACAAAGAGACATACCCCTCCCCCTCGCCTTACCTGAGGCTGCCGTCCGTTCTAGATGATGTATGGAAAAGCCAGCGAGATGTATATTATCCATGTTCAGCCACGACTCTGATAAACAGAAAATGTTTCAGATCTTCAGGTCCCGTTGATAGTAGTCTCGAGCGGAGCTCGTCCAGTTTGTTCTCTAGTGATTTTACATTCGCCAATAGGATGGAGGGTAGAGGCGGTTTATTTGCTAGCCAGCGTCAGGATGCCGCTTCTTTGCCTCTCTTGCGCCGTTACTTTGTCTTTTGAGTCCCAGGGATTAAGGCCTGATCGGGAGTAAGCAGAACGTCCAGAGCTGCCGACTCGTTGAAATCGTCATCCAAATTGAGGTTAGTGATCGCTGTTCTGATGTCCAGAAGCTTATTTTCGGTCATAGGAAATAATGGCGGAGACATCATGTAGAGATCAGTGGGGAGAAAAAACACACAAAATAGCAGAATTGGTCAGGAGCCCCTAAAATGTCTGGTATCCACTGCAGCGCCATCTCACCAAAAAATATTTGCATTAAAATGTTGGTTCATTGACTCATTCAATAATATTTTCCATAATCAGAGATAGGGAATATTTTCCTTAATCTGACCAGGACTATTATTGTAAAGCTATGCCTTCAAAACAAACGAGTCACTTGTAACTCAGCCTTGAGTGTCCCAGACAATGTCAAGTCTGTGATATTATTTATGAGCTTAGTTCAGTAAAATGTTGGTTCATTGACTCATTCACCAATCTTTTCCATAGTCAAAGATATGGTCTTTTTCCTAAAACTTGAATGCAATTTAGAATGGTGCAATGATTTGTTGGACAGAAACATGTCTTTACTTGTAGATACATATTCATCGTCATTAGTCTTATATTCTCAGCATATTTCTCCTTCAAAATAACCATATTAATCTCTCCAGCAAGTATCATCCCAAACATTTACATTTGATCTACAAATGTGCGAGTACTCAATTTGAATGTCCGTTTTTGTCATATTTGTCTGTCTCTGGGTTGCGGAAACTAGGTGCCTAGCAGTATTGACTATAACCTGAGTCATTACTCCCATCTAGTGGTGAACACAATCAGTTACTAGAGGGGAATAAGGTATGGAGTCGTGAAATCAAGCTCCCTGTCACGTGAAATCAAGCTCCATGTCACGTGAAATCAAGCCCCCTGTCACGTGACATCAAGCTCCATGTCACGTGACATTTGATTTAATCCCAGCATGTATTTATTTTTCTAGTAGCATTTAGTCACTACATTCATGTCACTCTTATGGATATTCTGTGTATGGGCATTACGCATACAAAAGGAGACATTACTATTCTTAAATATACGCTGTGGAAAATACTCCATACTCCTGGTTATTAAACAGATCTCATGTATAGGCAATATGTAACAGTCTGCCTCACAGAACAGTATCAATGTTCTCTTTATTATGTCCTGCAGATGGAGCTCTCAGCGCAAGAGCATGATTCTTTGACATGCAGTGAAGAATAATCTGGAATTTACTCTTGCATGCGTTGGTGGATAAATAGCATGACCTGTACACATTGTATTCATGTCAAAATCTCACCATTAGAATTCAGTGTAATATTACATCATAATATAATGGTAACAATGCCATCGTTTTCAAGCTTGTGGATTTTGAATCCATGGAGATGGTTCATAATCGTTAAATGTCAAATACTTTCTAAAAGAGCAGTTTGCCTAGCTCAAAATCTGCTCATTAATAACAATGAATAAAGAAATGCATAGACTCTGCATTTCAAAAAACAAAGCTATATCTACAATATCTGTCAAAGGGACCGTGATGAGTAGAGGCTACAGTAGCATACACAGACAAAATCAAATGCAGATTTGTGATCTACGAGAGTTCACTGAATTAGTAGGATCTGCTGGAACTCAGGACATGTGACCTAGATCAGGAGTGTCACACTAGCATGTTAGAGGGCTGTGCGAGAGCTGCTGTCCTGGTCGTTCTGTTGTTCTGTCTTTAATTACATTACCAAGCCAAATGATTCACCCATTGTTGGGGTTTACTGTGAGGACAAACATGATAGGCCCTCATATGCTCAGATAAACACAACATCTATGGTGACCAGGGTAAGACATCAAATTGTTGCCATGGTGGATTAATAGTTCCTCACGATCCTCACAAATTGTTCCTCTGACAAGTGAACATATAAGAGTAAGATGCTGTTAAATCTTCGGTTCATATGTGTGCAGTATTTAAATGTGTGCAAATCAACATGAGCAAACATTTATACCGCAATCCTGAATTGAGCCCATGGTGTGGGAACAATTGAGGGTGGGCCCACAGTCATTCCATTGCTGTCTTGTCAGCAGCAGGCAGCAAGCAGTACACTGGTATGTGTGCTTATTTGGAAAAACTTAGGACAGAAAAGTAAACACTGTCATTAAATGTTTTCCTCTGGGTGGAGGGTAAAATTGGTATAATTGAGGAAGCTGTCCTCTTCCTCTCGCATTGATGTTTTGAATGAATTAGGGTAAGGCCTTGGGGACCTTTACATTCAGATATTTCTTCAGTAACTCACATCCTGCTGTAACCCGGAAAACTTGATAATTTGACATATCTTGTACAGAACCAACCATTTCCCATCCAGATCTTAGATTCAGCAGTACCGACAGACATTTAACATGCATTATGTTAAAAGACTACATGCTTTTTGACTTGAAAAAGTGGAATCTTTAGAAGAATCGTGCATAGGGCAAAGCGATATATCGAATTTTACAATGGGTGGTTCTAATCCTGAATGCCGATTGGTTAAAACTGCATTCCAGACGGTTTCTATTCCACAAGTTACCACCGGCTAAATCTATGACGTTAAAATACCTATTTAGTCTGTTCCATCTGATTGCGCAATCCACTGTCTCATCAGCCATGCCAGGCAATGTACATACTTGACCTCAGCTATAAATACCATCTAGACATTATCTCACATTTCTTTTAGACTGAGATTTAGTATTCAACTGCGGAGATTTGTATAAACCTTGCTGTCTGTCTCTCCAACATTGCAACATTGTTTCAATATTCAAATTCAATCTCCAGATGTCCCATAGTAACGAATGTAATGGGAGTCTGGACGAGACAGACAAGCAGGCAGTGTTTCTTAGCCAGTCAAAAACATGAATCAGCTGGCATCCTTTTTCTGGATACATACAAATAAATGTAAATATAAAAAGGGTCAAACTAAATGATGTGCAGCTAGTTTGCAGCCTTTCCAGCTTCAGTTTGAAGTGATTGTGTTAGCTGTGTTATTGGCTAGCTCCACTGAACAACAGTGTCCTGACGAGTGAGCAAATGTTCTATGTCAGGTGAAATCGCACCTCATTAGCTCATTGAGGGGCGGCAGGGTAGCCTAGTGGTTAGAGCTTTGGACTAGTAACCAAAAGGATGCAAGTTCATGTCCGCAAGCTGACAAGGTACAAATCTGTCATTCTGCCCCTGAACAGGCACTTAACCCACTGTTCCTAGGCCGTCATTGAAAAAAATAATTTGTTCTTAACTGACTTGCCTAGTTAAATAAAGGTAAAAAATAAAAAATATTGTTATGGGATGTATCCAAGTAAATGTCACTATAAAACAGCTTATGCAAATGCAAATGACTGTAAATTAGCTGTAGTTGGCTAGCTAGCAAGCAAGAGACAGGAACAATGGAACGTTTAGAACGAAATGACTGGATCCATAGATACAGAACAGATAGAACGAATAACAAGCTGGGCTTGGGTAGCAACCCTAAATTTGTGTCGGGACTGTATCTTGTGAAAGGATGAAATAGTATGAATAAATGTATCAAAATACAGTTTTTAATGAAAATATGTCAATCATTAATTGAATATGTTGGTAACCTGTTGTATAAAAGTGCTAATGTTCTCAGTACATCATGCCGACAGGAATGAAGAACTCTCGGGGAAGAAGAAAGGCGGGGGTGTATGTTCCATGATTAACTAGTCATGGTGTGATTGTGATAACATGCAGACACTCAATGTCACGCCCTGACCTTAGAGATCCTTTTTATGTCTCTATTTTGGTTTGGTCAGGGCGTGAGTTGGGGCGGGCATTCTATGTTTTGTGTTTCTATGATTTTCTATTTCTATGTTTTGGCAGGGTATGGTTCTCAATCAGGGACAGCTGTCTATCGTTGTCTCTGATTGGGAACCATACTTAGGTACCCTTTTTCCCACCTGTGTTTGTGTGAAGTTAACTTTGTTTAGGGCATATAGCTTCACAGTTTGTTTGTAGTGTTTATTGTTTTTGTTGGCGTTTTTGTTGACCTAGAATACCTCACATTCAAACGCCGACCGTATTACCTCCTACGAGTATTCTCTTCGGTTGTAGTCACAGCCATGTATATTCACCCTTAGGCCGATACCACGACGGCCCTCAAAGAACTACACTGGACTTTATGCAAACTGGAAAGCACATATCCGCATTTATTGTAGCTGAGGATTTTAACAAAGCAAATTTGAGGAAAACGCTACCGAAGTTCTACCAACACATTGACTCACGCTGGTAAAACATTGGACCACTGAAATGCCTACAAGGCCCTCTCCCACCCACCCTTCAGCAAATATGATCACGACTCTCCTCCCTTCCTATAGGCAGAAACTCAAACAGGAAGTACCCGTGCTAATTTCTATTCAACGCTGGTCTGACCAATCGGAATCCATGCTTCAAGATGCTTCTCCTTCTCCATGGCCGACGTGAGTAAGACATTTAAGCGTGTTAACTCTCGCAAGGCTGCCGGGATCCCTAGCCGTGTCCTCAGAGCATGCGCAGACCAGCTGGCTGGAGAGTTTACGGACATATTCAATCTCTCCCTATCCCAGTCTGCTGTCACTTGCTTCAAGATGTCCACCATTGTTCCTGTACCCAAGAAAGCAAAGGTAACTGAACAAAATGACCATCGCCCTGGAGCACTCTCCTCTGTCATCATGAAGTGCTTTGAGAGGCTAGTTAAAGATCATATCACTTCTACCTTACCTAACACCTAGATCCTAGACCCACTTCAATTTGCTTACCGCCCCAATTGATCCACAGACGATGGACGCCATTGCACTGCACACTGCCCTATCCCATCTGGACATCAGGAATACCTACTGTATGTAAGAATGCTGTGCATTGACTATAGCACAGCATTCAACTCCATAGCACCCTCCAAGCTCATCATTAAGCTTGGAGCCTGTCAATTTTTTTTCGCCTCTATGGCCTATTTATTGCTTACCTCCGTACTCTTCTACATTTGCACACACTGTTCATAGATTTTTCTATTTTTCTGTTTTTCTTTTGTCTTATTGACTGTACTTTTGTTTATGTGCAACTCTGTGTTGTTGTTTTTGTCGCACAGCTTTTCTTTATCTTGGCCAGGTCGCAGTTGTAAATGAGAACTTGTTCTCAACTGGCCTACCTGGTTAAATAAAGGTGAACCAAAAAATAAAATAAAATGTTGGAGCCCGCGAACACTGGGTACTGGTAAGTGCAACACAACAAACAAACAGCATAACTCATAACACACAGCTGTCTTTGAGGGTCACTACAATATCATAGTAGTCTTGTGTTTTATTTGTTATTAATGTCAATGCTGTTTTCTATGCTTGTTTTCACTTAATACTTTGGGATACTGGTGCCATATCAGAGGGTTGCCAGATTGGAAAAAAGCTATATTGCCAGTTTGTTTTGTGGTGTTGAGAAGGGTATTTGATTTGGGAATGGGAATGGATACATTTTCATGATGGGAAATGAATTAATCAACAAATGTGGGGAAACAGAAGACCTGCAACAAAATATATATGTTTGGTTTAAATTCCCCTGGTACAACTGCATGGTATTTGCAATTATAACAAGTCTGGGCTATGATCAATTAAGCCATACCAATGCAGTGTAACAGGTTAATGTAAAATAATGAATTATGTTAGCTTACACTAATGGCACTTCCAAGGCCATTTCATGGTGATTATTATGGTCGTGTCTATCATTTACTTTCTTCTGCTATATTGTTGGCAGCGTTGGGCTCACGTCCAGCTCACGTCTAGTTAAGTGATCTAGTGGTGGGAAGCATTCTGTTTTTCAACATTGTGTTGGGTGTAATTACATTGATATATCTAGTGAACAATGGATAAGCTACAATGGGCGTGACAGATAGAAGTAGTCACTACAGGTATGATCAAGCCTTTACATCAAAGTTGCCTGAAGCTGAATGGAAAGTGCTTTGCCCTGACCAGTTAGTCAGAAGAAAATCCTCTGTGACTAGACATTTACATAAGTTAACTTACCAGTGTTGTACCAAAACAAACACATTATACACATTTACTAACAGCCTGTTCAAAGTGTTATTACAACCATGGTGTTCTTTTGTTACTGAAGTTTATATATCAAGTAACCTGACAATGATCCACATCATATGGGTAGACAAATAATGTGCAAAACACAACCATCCATTTTTTAGGATCCAAATCAGTAATATGAATCACTGTTGATCCATCCTGTTCTGATCTAATGAGAGGGATGTAGGATTTCCTACGGACTAGAATGAAGGCCTTTCCCAGTCATGAAGGACAAAGCTGGGCCTCTCTTGCTTCTCATTGGCGAACACTGAACTCAAGTTAGTGGTTATATGTCAGACTCTCTTATACCCCTATTCCCAAAATCTTATACTCCATAGGTTGTAAATAAACCGCTTTTAAGCTGATATAACTTGTATAATTATTATTATTGGCTGTTGGGTTATGTTTCAGAGGATGCATCGTCTCTCCCGAGCCCATACGGTAGTTGTGGCAATGAGACAAGATAGTAACTACAAACAATTGGATACAATGAAATTGGGGAGAATAGGTGGGTAAAATTCAAGAAAGAAAAGGACCTTGTGAAGATGCTGGAGGAAACAGGTACAAAAGTATCTATACTTTTTCTGTACCACAGTAAAACGAGTCCTATATCAACATAACCTGAAAGTCTTCTAAGCAAGGAAGAAGCCACTGCTCCAAAACCGCCATTAAAAAAGCCAGACTACGGTTTTCAACAGCACATGGGGATCATACTTTTTGGGGAAACAAAAATAGAAAAAAAAAATAGAAAAAAAAAACGATGGCCATAATGATTTGTGATGAGTAGCCTCGGTTTTTCTGATGACTGCCTTGCCTGGTTCACCAACTACTTTGCAGACAGAGTTCAGTGTGTCAAATCGGAGGGCATGCTGTCCGGTCATCTGGCAGTCTCTATGGGGGTGCCACAGGGTTCAATTCTCGGGCCGACCTTTTTCTCTGTATATATCAATGATGTTGCTCTTGCTGCGGGCGATTCCCTGATCCACCTCTATGCAGACGACTCCATTCTGTATACATCCGGCCCTTACTTGGACACTGTGCTATCTGACCTCCAAACGAGCTTCAATGCCATACAACACTCCTTCCGTGGTCTCCAACTGCTCTTAAACGCTAGTAAAACCAAATGCATGATTTTTAACCGTTCGCTGCCTGCACCCGCACTCCCGACTAGCATCACCACCCTGGATGGTTCCGACCTAGAATATGTGGACATCTATAAGTACCTAGGTGTCTGGCTAGACTGTAAACTGTCCTTCCAGACTCATATCAAACATCTCCAATCTAAAATCAAATCTAGAGTCGGCTTTCTATTCCGCAACAAAGCCTCCTTCACTCACGCCACCAAACTTACCCTAGTAAAACTGACTATCCTACCGATCCTCGACTTCGGCGATGTCATCTGCAAAATAGCTTCCAATACTCTACTCAGCAAACTGGATACAGTTTATCACAGTGCCATCCGTTTTATTACTAAAGCACCTTATACCACCCACCACTGCGACCTGTATGCTCTAGTTGGCTGGCCCTCGCTACATATTCGTCACCAGACCCACTGGCTCCAGGTCATCTACAAGTCCATGCTAGGTAAAGCTCCGCCTTATCTCAGTTCACTGATCACGATGGCAACACCCACTCGTAGCACGCGCTCCAGCAGGCGGATCTCACTGATCATCCCTAAAGCCAACACCTCATTTGGTTCCAGTTCTCTGCTGCCTGTGACTGGAACGAATTGCAAAAATCGCTGAAGTTGGAGACTTTTATCCCCCTCACCAACTTCAAACATCTGCTATCTGAGCAGCTAACCGATCGCTGCAGCTGTACATAGTCTATCGGTAAATAGCCCACCCAATTTTACCTACCTCATCCCCATACTGTTTATATTTATTTACTTTTCTGCTCTTTTGCACACCAATATCTCTACCTGTACATGACCATCTGATCATTTATCACTCCAGTGTTAATCTGCAACATTTTAATTATTCGCTTACCTCCTCATGCCTTTTGCACACAATGTATATAGACTCTTTTTTATTTTTTTCTACTGTGTTATTGACTTGTTAATTGTTTACTTCATGTGTAACTCTGTGTTGTCTGTTCACACTGCTATGCTTTATCTTGGCCAGGTCGCAGTTGTAAATGAGAACTTGTTCTCAACTAGCCTAGCCAACTAGCCTAAATAAAGGTGAAATAAAAAAATAAAAAAAATAAAAAATACTAATTAGGGGGAATGGGAACCAGGTGTGCGTCATGAGACAAGAGAGTCCGGGGTTGGTGGTAATGATCCAGTCCAGTGACGCCTAGAAGGCCGGTGACGTAGACCTCCGGAGCTGCAGCACCATGAGAAAGCATATCATTTAGCCACAGAGGATCAGCTAAAGAAAATATTAATAACTCCTAGCTCTGGAGTGTAGCCCACTAACAAGGCATAGCCTACAGTTGGAAACACGTGGCAAATCTGTCACTGAACAAACAGCATGCAGACAAAACAGGCCTTTGGCAATACTTGAAATACTATAGCTGCAAAAACACAGGTTGGAAAGCAAATGGCTCCTGTCGAAATGAGAGGACTCTAATCTGTCTGTTGTAGGCTAGCAAAATATTTGATCAATTTTCAAATAGGCCTATTGTTTTACAAAGTAAAAAGAGAGAGAGAGAGAAGCTTTTAGCACGAGCACATCAGCCATCACCAGCAAGTGACCTGCGCATCATTGGGTGAGTCAGTGAAGCTGGATATAATTTTTAGGACTATAATTTCCTCCTCGTATTGTAGCCTACAAAATGTGCCTGCAAACATCTAGGCCTGGGCTATTGATGAATTCAAGACAAGGTTGTTTTTGTTATGGTGCTATCATGACAACTGGGAAGTCTGGAAAGAAACAAGGTCCAATCATGACGTCAGTGATCTTCAGGTCGAAAGTCGGAGCTCTGGAAAGAGGCCTGAGCTCCCAACTTGGAATTCCGAGTTGAATGAGTCCTCAGTTATCTTGAACACACTGGAGTCAGAAGTCTGAGATTTCTGAGTCTGAGTTTTGAACATAGCATTAAAAAATATTAAAATATTATGCCAAAGACTCCAGTCATGTAAAAATATGTAGAATTGCAAGGGTCAAGGGTCAAACTTTTTCTGTACCCTAGGCCACTAAATATTTTCTCCATATGTGCAACTTCTGTAAGGGCCCAAACTCTACTGCTCTATGCCACTATGAACATGCATGTTTATTTATTTTACCTTTATTTAACTATGCAAGTAAGTTAAGAACACATTCTTATTTTCAATGATGGCCTAGGAACAGTGGGTTAACTGCCTCAGGGGCAAAACAACAGATTGTACCTTGTCAGCTCTGGGACTTGAACTCGCAAACGTTTCAGTTACTAGTCTAATGCTCTAACCACTTGGCTACCCTGCCGCCCCAGGCAGCATATGTAATGTTTTCCCATGCATTCCAGTACCTCAGAGCTCCCTAGGTCACTAACCTCTCGTGCTCACATTTTGCTCCGGCACCTGATTTACAAATTAAGCACTGGTTATACTAGCTAACACGTCTGGGTTTTATAAATGTGCAATAAGCATAAAGCACAATTATATAAGGAATTGGCAACTCATTCTGAGAAAATAGGTAGGCCACTTGATTTCAACATCTTAACAAAGTGGACAGGCTAACATGCTTTTCAAACCGTTGGAGAGAGACAGAATGGTGTGTTCATAACAATTCAACTGTTCAACCTTGATAGCTAGCAAATAGATCCAAATTGGCTAAACTTGAAATACAAAGGTTAGCTGGCTAATCACTAGCACGTTGGCTTGAGAGATTGTTGATGAGACGTGTTAATTTTCTATAGCTTAATGCCTGCTGCAATAAGTTATCATTATTACTGAATGTGCATTATGCATGGTTCTAGTTCAGTTTGTAACAAAAAGACATGAAAGCCAGATCAGTGATTTTGCAACAAAAAAAAGCAGTTTAAACTATTTTGATAAAATAATAAAATTAGCAATGGGTCTTAAGGTTGTGGAAGGCTTCAATTTAGCCGAGCTATAACTTCAGAAGCCCTGAATTAATTATTGCTGACTGTTTGAAATGCAGTGTATTTGACCTTTAATTGTACAACATTGCTTATTTAGAGAATAGCCCCAAAAAATATGAGATATATACAGTACCTGTCAAAAGTTTGGACACACCTTGTCATTCTAGGTTGCTTTTTGTGGGACTATTTTCTACATTGTAGAATAATAGTGAAGACATCACAACTAGGAAATAACACATAGAAGAATGTAGTAACCAAAATAATGTTAAACATCTCAATATAATTCTTCAAAGTTGCCACTCTTTGCCTTGATGACAGCTTTGCACACTCTTGGCATTCTCTCAACCAGCTTCGTGAGGTAGTTACCTGGAATGCATTTCAATTAACAGGTTTGCCTTGTTAAAATGTCCTTCCTTCTTAATGCATTTGAGCCAATCAAATAAGCAAAGAGAAACGACAGTCCATCATTACTTTAAGACATGAAGGGCTGTCAAAGTTTCTTCAAGTGCAATCGCAAGAACCATCAAAAGCTATGATGAAATGAGGAACGAAAGGAAGACCCAGAGTTACCTCTGCTGCAGAAGGTAAGCTCATTAGAGTTAAATGCACCTCAGATTGCAGTCCAAATAAATGCTTCACATAGTTCAAGTAACAGACACATCTCAACATCAACTGGAGACTGCGTGAATCAGGCCTTCATGGTCGATTTGCTGCAAACAAACCACTACTAAAGCACACCGATAAGAAGAAGAGACTTGCTTGGGCCAAGAAACATGAGCAATGGTCATTATATCGGTGGAAATCTGTCCTTCGGTCTGATGAGTCCAGATTTGAGATTTTGGGTTCCAACCGCCGTGTCTTTGTGAGACGCAGAGTAGGTGAACGGATAATCTCTGCATGTGTAGTTCCCACCGTGAAGCATAGGGGAGGAGGTGTGATGGTGTGGGGGTGCTTTGCTGGTGACACTGTCTGTGATTTATTTAGAATTCAAGGCACACTTAACCAGCATGGCTACCAGGACAATGACCCAACACACCTCCAGGCTGTGTAAGGGCTATTTGACCAAGAAGGAGAGTGATAGAGTCCTGCATCAGATGACCTGGCCTCCACAATCACCTGACCTCAATCCAATTGAGATGGTTTGGGATGAGATGGACCGCAGAATGAAGGAAAAGCAGCCAACAAGTGCTCAGCATATGTGGGAACTGCTTCAAGACTGTAGGAATAACATTCCAGGTGAAGCTGGTTGAGAGAATGTCAAGAGTGTGCAAAGCTGTCATCAAGGCAAAGGGTGGCTACTTTGAATAATATAAAATATATTTTGATTTGTTTAACACTTCTGATTACTACATGATTTCATATGTGTTATTTCATAGTTTTGATGTATTTACTATTGTTCAACAATGTTCGAAAATAGTAAAAATTAAAAATTAAAAAAACCTTGAATGAGTTGGTGTGTTCAAACTTTTGAATGGTACTGAAACATGAATCGCCCATAAGTTTGAAAAAATGTAGATGGGATTTTAAATCCGTATTGCGCGGCCCTAATTGTGTAACAATTCACTTCTACTCAAAGGGGTGAAGCGAGGATGTGCAGTAAGGGCCGGCAGGGTGTTCAAAACAAAAAGTATACTAACATGTTGTCATTAAAACCTCTGCTGACGTCAGCTGAAAATGAACTGTCCTTAACATCATGTGTAAAGCATTTATTTTATATAGGTTAGAGTACTCCTATAAGCCTGTAAAAGCGGGGCTAGCTATTTTGTTCCCAGGCTATTGCTATCTGCAGCACAAACGCATGTCTTGATTGTGGCAACAACACCTTGATTACATAAATATTTGATTTAATGAAACTAAAATGAATGCATACTACCACAGTCTATTTCTGACGGAGAGTATTTATATTGTTCACTGTGTGTATCATATTCTCGTTGCACTTGCCTGTTTGTATCTAAAACATGTAGCTTAATTACCTCAACCTAAATGTATTTAGCATTCTCTCTTGTCCAGACAGTCGATTGTGTGCCTTGATGGACTAATCATGCAAATGTGTCTGTGGACAATGACCATCCCCTTGCCCTGAGCCACATCACATCCACTGTTGAGTGAGAGTCCTCTCTTATTCAGGGCTGCTGCTGTTGTTGCCCATTATCTCGCATTTCTATTGGATGAGACAGCCTTCTCATCATGAAGAAACATAATGCGTGCTATGCACTTTTGTCACGCCTTGGTCATTGTATCTTGTGTTTTGTTATATGTTTGGGTAGGCCAGGGTGTGACATGGGTTTATATGTTGTATTTCGTATTGGGGTTGTATTAATTGGGAGTGTGTATTATTAGGGGTGTGTCTAGTTAGGCTTGGCTGCCTGAGGCGATTCCTAATTGGAGTCAGCTGATTCTCGTTGTCTCGGATTGGGAACCGTATTTAGGCAGCCTGAGTGCGCGTTGTATTTCGTGGGTGATTGTACCTGTCTCTGTGTTAGTCACCAGATAGGCTGTAATTAGTTTCACTCGTTTGTTGTTTTCGTATTTTCAGTTATTTCATGTACCGCTATTTTCTTCATTAAAAGTCATGAGTAACCTACACGCTGCATTTCGGTCTGACTCTCTTCAAACAGCAGACGAACTACATTACAGAATCACCCACCACCATTCACAGACCGAGCAGCGTGTGAACTGGCAGGATCTGAAGGTGGACATTATGGACAACAGAAGCAAGGAGTATACTACGTGGGAAGAAATCGACAGGTGGGCGGCCGACCCAGAGCGAGTGCAGGAGCCCGCCTGGGATTCCCTACAGCAATGCGAAGAGGGCTATACACGGATGGAATCGAAAAGGAAAGCACGGCTATACAGAGCGAAAACCGTAGGTAACAGGGGAAAGCGCAGAGAGAGAGTGGCAGAGTCAGGAGTCAGACCTGAGCCTACTCTCCCTGTTAATTGTGAGGAGCAGCAATATGAGGACTTCTGGTCTTGGGAGATGATATTAGACGGAAAAGGACCCTGGGCGCAGCGGGGAGAATATCGCCATTCCAAGGAGGAAATTGAAGTAGCTAAAGCGGAGAGGCGCGAGTATGAGGAGGCAGCACTGCGACGCGGTTGGAAACCGGAAAGTCACCCCCAAAAATTTATTGGGGGGGCTAAAAGGGAGAATAGTTATGCCAGGTAGGAAACCTGCGCATACTCCCTGTGCTCACCGTTGGGCTAGAGAGACCGGGCAGGCACCGTGTTATGCTATGGAGCGCACGGTGTTTCCAGTGCGGGTGCAGAGCCAGCTGCGACACATACCAGCCCTTCCTATTGGCCGGGCTAGAGTGGGCATCGAGCCAGGTAAGCTTGGGCAGGCTCGGTGCTCAAGAGCTCCAGTGCGCCTGCACGGTCCGGTCTATCCAGAGCCACCTCTACACACCAGTCCTCCGGTAGCAGCTCCCCGCACCAGGCTTCCTGTGTGTGTCCTCGCGCCAGTACCACCAGTTCCAGCACCACGCACCAGGCCTCCAGTGCGCCTCGCCTGTTCAGCGCAGCCAGTGCTTTTCTCCCCTCCTGCGCTGCCGGAGTCTCCCGCTTGTTTAGCGCAACCAGAGCTGTTCTCTTCTCCTGCGCTATCGGAGTCTCCCGCCTGTTTAGCGCAGCCAGAGCCTTTCTCCTCTCTTGCGCTGCCGGAGTCTCCTGTCTGTCCAGCGCCACCAATGCTCCCAGTCGGCCCAGCGCGTCCAGTGCGCATCGCCTGTTCAGCACAGCCAGTGCTTTTCTCCCCTCCTGTGCTATCGGAGTCTCCAGCCTGTTCATCGCAGCCAGAGCCTTTCTCCTCTCCTGCGCTGCCGGAGTCTCCTGTCTGTCCAGCGCCACCAGTGCTACCAGTCGGCCCAGCGCGTCCAGTGCGCCTCGCCTGTTCAGCGCAGCCAGAGCCTTTCTCCTCTCCTGCGCTGCCAGAGTCTCCTGTCTGTTCAGCGCCACCAGTGCTCCCAGTCTGCCCAGCGCCGCCAGTCAGCCCAGCGTCACCAGTCTGCCAGGATCCACCAGAAGTGCCAGTCTGCCAGGATCCGCCAGAAGTGCCAGTCTGCCAAGATCTTCTAGATCGGCCAGACAACCTGAATCATCCAGGTCAACCAGCCAGCCAGGATTTACAGGAGCCTACTACCTGCCTGAGCTTCCTCTCAGTACTGAGCTTCCTTTCAGTACTAGGCTTCCTCTCTGTACTGGGCTCCCTCTCAGTACCGGGCTTCCCCTCAGTACTGGGCTGCTTCGGTCCCGGGCTGCCCCTCTGTCCCGGGCTGCCCCTCTGTCCTGAGATGCCCCTCTGTCCCGGGCTACCCCTCTGTCCCGAGCTGCCCCTCTGTCCCGAGTTGGTCCTCTGTCCCGAGCTGGTCCTCTGTCCCGAGCTGCCCCTCTGTCCCGAGCTGCCCCTCTGTCCCGAGCTGCCCCTCTGTCCCGAGCTGCCCCTCGGTCCCGAGCTGCCCCTCAGTTATGTGGGGATCAGGGTGAGGACTATTAGGCCATGGTCGGCGGAGAAGGTGGATTATCCTAGGACGCGAAGGGGAGGAACTAGGACATTTATGGAGTGGGGTCCACGTCCCGAGCCAGAACCGCCACCATGGACAGACACCCACCCGGACCCTCCCTATGCTCTTGAGGTGCGTCCCGGAGTCCGCACCTTAGGGGGGGGGTTCTGTCACGCCTTGGTCATTGTATCTTGTGTTTTGTTATATGTTTGGGTAGGCCAGGGTGTGACATGGGTTTATATTTGTAAGTCGCTCTGGATAAGAGCGTCTGCTAAATGACTTAAATGTAAATGTAAATGTATATGTTGTATTTCGCATTGGGGTTGTATTAATTGGGAGTGTGTATTATTAGGGGTGTGTCTAGTTAGGCTTGGCTGCCTGAGGCGATTCCTAATTGGAGTCAGCTGATTCTCGTTGTCTCGGATTGGGAACCGTATTTAGGCAGCCTGAGTGCGCGTAGTATTTCGTGGGTGATTGTACCTGTCTCTGTGTTAGTCACCAGATAGGCTGTAATTAGTTTCACTCGTTTGTTGTTTTCGTATTTTCAGTTATTTCATGTACCGCTATTTTCTTCATTAAAAGTCATGAGTAACCTACACGCTGCATTTCGGTCTGACTCTCTACAAACAGCAGACGAACTACATTACAACTTTTCAAAATTCTGTATTCCCGTTTTGGATCTGTGTGCACACTTGTTTAGATAGGTGCCAACAGAAGCAATACTCCGTATGTACACTAATCTAAGAAAGTTGCTCCACCTAAAGTGCACAGCTGGCACGGAAACCCATTAGATTCCGCATTGGAGTCCCGCATTCAAGTTTCAACCGTAATTTACAGTTACCTGGCACAGTGCCATTTTGAGGTTTATACCCCAAAGGGGTTTATACTTCTTTGGGTTTATCCAGTTTATACTCCTTATTACATAAGTGCAGTCCATTAACACATCATGGACCTTGCTACTGCTACACAAACCCTACCTCACAATTGTCATCTGTCTATCTGTCAGTCAGTCGCCATGACAATTCTCAGGCCATGCATAACACACCAACAATGTGGTAATTCAGCGCCACACTAAGCAGTCTGACATTTCAGCATGACGTTCATTCATTTAAAGCAGCCATCATGGCAGCATCTTACCCTGCCAGTGGCTATCCATGAGTAGGGATGTCAGTATAGACAGCACATGGAGGAATCTTCACTGTAGAGCATGCAGTGGTGGTGATCAGTGGGGGTGCAACATAGCACCATCCTTAATGGCCAGGTCTCCCTTGAAAAATAAGTATTTTGATCTCAATGGGACCACTTGGTAAAATAGAGATAAAATAAAATCCAGTCAGGGAACCCAGTCAAGGGCCCATGTTGAAGTTTCAATGAAGTGGAGGCATGGTTTGGTCTTCACGACTTCAACAGCTGTTTAGATCCAGGGAGGAATAACAGGGAAATCCACTAGGAATATGAGAAAACAAAATCCACTTGAGGTTCATATCCACGGAGATGAAAGGAAAAGGCTCTCGCAAAAATACCATAACTCCATGTGCACTAAAATTTCTCTCTCTCTCTCTCTCTCTATCTCCTCTCTCTCTCTCTCTCTCTCTCTCTCTCTCTCTCTCTCTCTCTCTCTCTCTCTCTCTCTCTCTCTCTCTCTTCTCTTAGCCTCTCTGCAATAATTCCTTAATCGCTCTATTTCTGTCCTTTTCTCTGATGCTCACTCATACTTCCTCTCTCTCTCTCTCTCTCTCTCTCTCTCTCTCTCTCTCTCTCTCTCTCTCTCTCTCTCTCTCTCTCTCTCTCTCTCTCTCTTCTCTCGTAGCCTCTCTGCAATAATTCCTTAATCGCTCTATTTCTGTCCTTTTCTCTGATGCTCACTCATACTTTCTCTCTCTCTCTCTCTCTCTCTCTCTCTCTCTCTCTCTCTCTCTCTCTCTCTCTCTCTCTCTCTCTCTCTCTCTCTCTCTCTCTCTCTCTCTCTCTCTCTCTCTCTCTCATTTAGTCTCTCTCTCTCAGCTGTGTCTCAGTGTTATGCTCGGCCTGTGCCCAGGGGATGTATAACATGTGTTCAGGGTGGGGGTTGGGGACTGCTGAATTGATAGGTGGCATGTTCTGCTTCTGCAAGGCTGGTGAGGATAGCCATCGCATTGTGTACTATTTTAAAGAGAAAGATCATGATAGAGTTCAAAGTTACCTCCATAGGTACTTCAAAATCGTAATACTTTACATGAGAATGTAGCAAGGCGATATTTGACCAACGGTATACATTTACTTGAATTGACAAAATCTATTAAGTTCAAAGGGAATGTGTGACTTGTGGCTACTGCCGAGGAAGATATGCTACACTGTCACGACTGAATTGGTCTTTGTTGTGCCCCTCTTTGGAAAGGATTAGTCCAATGTCTTCAGTGGAGTAGAATGATTCAATAGAAGATGCACAAATGATGCATTTATCTATGCATTTGTCAGGGCAGAGAGAGAGAGAAATATAACTCTGCTCTGGAGTATTATTAATAGTACATTAGAAACTGATGTAAAGAAACCAGCTCCTTTATGGCTGTATCACGTCACATGACCCTCAGATTTATACGCTGTCAGGCAACTCATGTTAAAATAATCCTATACCGCGTCTATTGAAGAACTAAAATGCATAAAACTCTTAAAACATGTGATAATTACAGTGACATTTTCATAGTGAACATTAGATTATCAGAAAGAAATGTAAGGGCTATATAATAAGGTCAATAGCATTAACGCCTGATATGATACAATATAGTATCTGCAGCAGGGAGGGGCAATATAAGTCCTCAGGGGCCGGAGTGGTGTCACACTTTTTCCCCATCCCTAGTGAACACAGCTGATTAAACTAATTGCATTCTAAACTGAAGATCATGATTAGTTGATTGTTTGAGCCAGGTGTGTTAGCTGGGGCTGGGGATGGGGACTGGGGCAAAAGTGTGACACCAATCAGGACCCCGAAGACTGGAGTTGCACATCCCTGATCTACAGTATATTTATGGTTTGAAAATACAGTAACAGACAACCAATTCCATGTTATCATAATACCTGTACCCTCCTAGAAAGTGCTTAGAAGGGAGTGTCAACCTAGAATCTAGCATGATGGCATTTATAGTCATTAGGGCTATCAGAAGTGACTCGCCAGGCTTAATGAGATTAATAAAGAGGGAGATATGGAGAGAGAGAGAAAAGGGGAGGGAGAGAGAGTTTTAATGTCACGTGCACAAGTACAGTGAAACGCCCTTCTTGCAAGCTCTACATCCAAACAATGCAGTAATCAATATCAATGTAGTGCTAAAAATAACATAGGGATACTGGAGTGATAGAGGTTGATATGTATAGGGGTAAGGTGAATAGGCATCGGGAATATATGATAAACAGAGTGGCAGAAGTGTATGTGATGATTGTGAGTGTGTGTTCGTTATGCAAATGTTTGAGAAAATGAAGTGTGTGTGTGTGTGTGTGTGTGTGTGTGTGTGTGTGTGTGTGTGTGTGTGTGTGTGTGTGTGTGTGTGTGTGTGTGTGTGTGTGTGTGTGTGTGTGTGTGTGTGTGTGTGTGTGTGTGTGTGTGTGTGTGTGTGTGTGTGTGTGTGTGTGTGTGTATGTGTGTGTGTGGGAGTGCCAGTGTGTGTGAATGTGTAGAGTCCTGTGAGTGTGCATAGAGACAGGGCAAAAAAAAAAAAATACAAGGGTCAACTCACATAGGACATTTAGACATGTTGTTAGCTATTTGGCAGTTGTATGGCTTGTGGATAGAAGCTGTTCAGAAGCCTGTTGGTCAGAGAGAGAGAGAGAGAGAGAGAGAGAGAGAGAGAGAGAGAGAGAGAGAGAGAGAGAGAGAGAGAGAGAGAGAGAGAGAGAGAGAGAGAGAGAGAGAGAGAGAGATTAATAAAGTACCAATCTAATGGTCAATTAGTTGTCTTTTCTTCACCTGAGGGGAATACATGAGTCTTCAGACTTGTGGTTGTTCTTCTAGTAAGAGCACCCAACTGACTGGTTCTAAGCCATCAGAAGCCACACATCACCTGGACCAATTTCATCCTCTGACAGTATGGGAACATGAGTGACAGTTGCTTAGATTGAATAAGGTCGTTTTTTTCAAAACAAAGTGTGGAGTGAGTGTTAATGTATGACTGTGCGGTGGATACTGTAGGGTTGGAAGATAAATTATCAAAAATGAGAATAGGGATCCATGTGCATGTACAACATGAGTGTGTG
Organism: Oncorhynchus gorbuscha; assembly: GCF_021184085.1. Lineage (NCBI taxonomy): Eukaryota > Metazoa > Chordata > Actinopteri > Salmoniformes > Salmonidae > Oncorhynchus > Oncorhynchus gorbuscha. The sequence continues at coordinate 53,564,265 of NC_060181.1, read as the reverse complement.
TGTGAGTGTTGGGAGGACCAGGACACCCCTGGGCTTGTGCCGTGACCTACATTGGGGCCTGATGCGCCCAAGGCTGGTAGGGAGTGTGTGTGTGTGTGTGTTGTGTGTGTGTGTGTGTGTGTGTGTGTGTGTGTGTGTGTGTGTGTGTGTGTGTGTGTGTGTGTGTGTGTGTGTGTGTGTGTGTGTGTGTGTGTGTGTGCGTGTGCGTGTGCGTGTGCGTGTGCGTGTGCGTGTGCGTGTGCGTGTGCGTGCGTGCGTGCGTGCGTGTGTGTGTGTGTGTGTGTGTGTGTGTGTGTGTTTTGAGTACACGCGTGTGCGTGCAGTATGTACTGTACTGATGAGATGAAGCTGCATGGCTGCATTAACTGTGTGACTAAGAGGCGCAGCTGGACAAAATACAATGGATGACTGTGCACACGCTAAGAGGGATCGTACAGATGCATATAAACACTAATGCAAATGAGTACAGAATACTGAAGGAAAATTCATACCTAAAATTAACTGTACAGACAAACCACAATGGTACACAAAATCATTAAGATGATAGTGCATATTTAGCAGTGTGATGTTGTTCCCCTAGATTATGCACCAAGTTGCACCCAAGGACCAATTCAAATAGGCCAGGTCAAGAGGGGATGTTAATAATTTGATAATAATAATAATAATTCTGTGTGTTTTTTAAAATGTCATTACAACATAGCTAATGCATTTTTTTGGTGTACAAACACTCTTTCATATTAATATTGTACATAGACATGATTGTAAAAGTTTTGTATATTTTGGTTTGGCCCATCGCGGCTTATCTGTATTTCAGTACCCCCTTATTATTCTCTTTTGCCTGACCTTTGGCTAGCAAGGTGCCTGAGAGCTGTGACTGCGCCAAGGGCTAAAATATTGTGTGTTGTCTCTTCGTGTGCAGGGCAAATAAAAAGAATCCAACCAGCAGACCTCCAGTTGTGGCAGTGTCCTAACTAAAAGTACACAACGCAGAACGAACCACGCTACAGATACATAAGGGTACATCAAGGGTACAACACACCCAATTTTCTCTCTGGAATGCCTAGATACAGTATTAATCTGTAACTCACACTCTCAGATCTCCTTGTGCACTTTCAAACGTATATGAAACACAGACCTGGGTCAAAATAACATTGTTTTCTTTCAATTAATTTAGGTGCGCTTGTTTTAGCTTGTCTGATCTGCTGGGTGGGCAGGGTTTGCCCCTTTGGGACAACTTCATGGGTTTCATTGGACCATTTACCACTTTTAGCCAAGTCCTGTAGCAAAGGAGCACTACTATAAACCACTAAATCTTTCGGTTATACTGTCCATGCAAATCTAAATTACTTTCGCACAGAACTGTGGTCAATTCCATATCAAATACCAAATACAAATTACATTTACATTTAAGTCTTACAATATTTAACTTTATAATCACTCCACGCAATAAAGCGTTTATAATGGGTTAGTAAATAGTTTGATTTATCACTGCTCCATTTATAAGATATTTAATATAGGTCCTTATAAACCATTTACTGATCATTAGTTAAGTCTTTTTTGCGTGGCCTCATCTAAAGTGTGGGCTACTCATATTTTATTAAAACGTAATTTTGTTCAGTGTAATTTCTCATAAAAAGATGAACATGCCACTGGTAGACATTACAACAGTACCTGATGCTCCTTATGGTCTCAGAATAGCCTAGAACATATCAATTGGGAAATGAATAAGCACACAACACGGGATGTTCAAGGAAATATATTGAACATTTTAGTCACAAAAACTGTTGTGAAACGACTGTTACAAGGACTTGAGAAAGAGTTGTAATGTGAATGTTTTTCTAATGTTGCATACCTCGCAAATGCAAACTAATCATAAAACAGGTATATGCAGCCTACACACAACAGTTTTTGTCTAATGGATTTTTATTTCTTCATTACTACTGATATGTATGATTTGTAGGTAGAAATGCTACATGTATAACACTTAAATGCTTCCAGATGTCAACAGTCTTTAGAACCTTGTCTGATGCTTCTACTGTGAAGGGGGGAGCTGAATGAGTCAGAGGTCTGCCAGAATGGCATGAGCTGGTCACGCGCACCCACGTGAGATTTAGTTCTGTTCCATTGCATTTCTACAGACAAAGGATGGAACATTATTGGAGATTTATGATAAAAACATCCTAAAGATTGATTCTATACATCGTCATGAGTGGATTTGTGAACTGAACACACTATCAAAAGGAGGTATTTGGACATAAATGATGGACTTTATCGAACAAATCAAACATTTATTGTGGAAATGGGATTCCTGGGAGTGCATTTTGATGAAGATCATCAAAGGTAAGTGAATATTTATAACGCTATTTCGGACCACTGTTGACTCCAACATAGCGGATATCTGTATGGCTTGTTTTGTTGTCTGAGCGCTGTACTCAGATTATTGCATGGTTTGCTTTTTCCGTATTTTTTTGGTAATCTGACACCGCGGTTGCATTAAGGAGAAGTATATCTCTAATTCTGTGCATAACACTTGTACCTTATATTACATTTTATGATGACTTTTTCTGTAAATTGATGTGGCTCTCTGCAAAATCACTGGATGTTTTGGAAGCAAAACATTACTGAACGTAACGCGCCTATGTAAACTGAGATTTTTGGATATAAATATGCACTTTATCGAACAAAACATACATGTATTGTGTAACATGAAGTCCTATGAGTGCCACCTGGTGACGATCATCAAAGGTTAGTGATTAACTTTATCTCTATTTCTGCTTTTTGTGACTCCTCTCTTTGGCTGGAAAATAGATGTATGTGATTTTGTGACGAGGCTCTGACCTAACATAATCATATGTTGTGCTTTCGCTGTAAAGCCTTTTTGAAATTGGACACGATGGGGAGATTAACAAGAAGTTGAGCTTTAATTTAGTGTTTTGCACTTGTGAATGTATGAAAGTTAAATATTTCAAAAAAATATTTTTGAATTTCACCTTTTCAGCGGAATGTTGTCGAGGGGTTCTGCTAGCGGAAGAAAATAAGAAGATATATTGTCGGAGTAGATGACCTTGTGCATTTCAGGTAAAATAACAATTCAATGTCCACATCGAGGGGACCACAGTGGAGAAGGTGGAAATCTTCAAGTTCCTCGGCATACACATCACTGACAAGCTGAAATGGTCCACCCACACAGACAGTTTGGTGGAGAAGGCGCAAAAGCGCCTCTTCAACCTCTGGAGGCTGAATAAATTTGTCTTGGCACCTAAAACTCTCACAAACTTTTACAGATGTACAATTGATAGCGTCCTGTTGGGCTGTATCACCGCCAGGTACGGCAACTGCACCGCCAGCAACCTCAGGGCTCTCCAGAGGGTGGTGCAGTCTTCCCAGTCTACCGGGGTCAACCTTCCTGTCCTCTAGGACACCTACATCACCCAATGCCACAGGAAGGCCAAAAAATCATCAAGGATAACAACCACCCAAGCCACTGCCTGTTCACCCCACTATCATCCAGAAGGCGAGGGCAGTATTGGTGCATCAAAGCTGGGACCGAGAGACTGCAAAACAGCTTCTATCTCAAGGCTATCAGACTGTTAAACAGCCATCACTAGCACACTAGAGGATGCTGCCTATATACATAGACTTGAAATCACTGGCCACTTTACTAAATGGAACACTAATCGCTTTAATAATGTTTACATATCTTGCATTACTTATCTCATATGTACTGTAGATACTGTATTCTATTCTACTGTATCTTAATGTATACCGCTCTGACATTGCTCGTTTATTTATATATTCTTAATTCATCATTCCTTTACTTAGATTAGTGTGTACTGGGTATATGTTGTGAAATTGTCAGATATTACTGCACTGTCGTAGCTAGAAACACAAGCATTTCGCTACACCCGCAATAACATCTGCTAAACACGTGTATGTGACCAATATATTTTGATTTGAATAACTTCACCATGCTCAAAGTCATATTCGATGTCTGATTGTTTTTACCCATCTACCAATACATGCCCTTCTTTGCGAGGCATTGGCAACCCTCCCTGGTCTTTGTGGTTGAATCTGTGTTTGAAATTCACTGCTCGGCTGAGTGACCTTACAGATAATTCTATGTGTTGGGTACAGAAATGAGGTAGTCATTCAAAAATCATGTTAAACACCATTATTGCACACTGAGTGAGTCCTTGCAACTTATTATGACTTCTTAAACAAGTTTTACTCCTTAACTTATTTAGGCTTCCCATAACAAAAGGGTTGAACACTTATTGACTCAATACCTTTCAGCTTTATATTTTTATATTGATTTGTAAAAAAAAAAAAAACAACAACAACAACAACAAAATAATAATTCCACTTCGACATTATGGGGTATCTCAATGTAATCAATTTTAACACAACACAACGTAACACAACAACATTAGGAATAAGTCAAGGGGGTGTGGATACGTTCTGAAAGCACTGTACATGCTCTAGGATATTATGAACTTGCATCTTGGATGATAAAAATAGTCTCTGACAGAAAGAGATGTACACCTGATTACAGTAAATTATCCAGGACCCATCTGTAAACACAGTGCCTTATTTATTCCAAACAGGAAATAGCCTGAGCATCGCCCAAATTCCAAAGTGGTGGACAGTAGAATAAATGATCTTGACCACTGTGCTCCCGAGTGGCACAGTGGTCTAATGCACTGCATCTCAGTGCAAGAGGTGTCTGTACAGACCCTGGTTTGATTCCAGGCTGTATCACAACCTGGCTGTGATTGCAAGTCTCATAAGGCGGTGCACAATTGGCCCAGTTTCGTCTGGGTTAGGGTTTGACCGGGGTAGGCCGTCATTATAAATAAGAATTTGTACATTAACTGACTATCCTAGGTCAATAAAGGTTAAAAAAAAACAAAAGCATCACCCCTTCACTTAACCCTGACCTTCACCACTTTACGGGTAAGCCATCAACATCACCCGGCAATATTAAATTCAATCGGGAAGGCAATAACCTGTAAAAAGACAGGACAAATTTCTTTGTGTTTAAGCACGTCTCGGTGAAGGACTATACCATGTCAAACAGTGTTCAGGTTTGTCTGAAGGTGGCCAGAACCGGCCTGGCTGACTGTAGGACCATGCCGTACAATGTATCCTCACGAACTTCTCCAGATGCACCATTGAGAGCAGTACAGGCGCATCAAAGCCGGGACTTGGGATGTGCACGATTAACAAACGGTTTTTTTCCCATTGACGTCATTCAATAATTTACACAAAAATCTTGCCTCAACTTTAAAATCGATAACTGGGCCGTGATCACCACACTAAATAAGATTCTCTGTACAATATCTTTGTTCAGATATGCTACATCAAATCCAGAGGCCACTGATTCAAAACGGTTGCTAATAGTCATGCATTTGTGCAATTCATACGCTGTAAACCTTTCAGAAAACAGCTTGCAAGTACTATTACATTCTAAGTTCTATCAACCTGAGGGATACAACACGTTGAGGGTTTGTGGGAACATTTTGTACAGTTACATGTGTACCCTGCGCCTTTCTAGAACTCGGCAATGTCCAGTGACAAAGCTCACTCTGCCAGGCCCCTGCACTTATGGGGGGGAGGGGGACCCTTCCATTGTCGTGCTCTTAGTGGCCACCACTGCTGTCCTGTCAGCTCTGCCACCCTGGCTGTGATAAGAGATGCCGGGGTGTGGAAGCATGGCTGCTCGCCAATATTGTAGGTTGGCCACGGCTCGCCCCCCAATCTGGCTAGGGGAGTTACCTTTTATGCTCTTCACATTGCAGGAAATCTCCACGGAACCATTGTGTGAAAGAGCACCCCTGGTAGGCCCCCTGGTCGCCATGGCTTTGCTGCGCCCAAGAGCCAGGACCCGGGTATCAATAGTGATGTTACAGTTGATGGTCTAGGGACTATCTCCCACGCCTGCATGTCAATGGTGAGGTGAAAGGTTACAAATCAAACAAAAGGTCACAAAATGGTGCAAACTAAATAGTACAGAGATGGGTCTATTTTCAAATGTTCCCAATTAGTGGTTACACTCTGGGTACACTCTCCCTGTTACGTCATAAGACTTTAATGTGGGGGAACTGAGGGACTGTCTCTTTAGAATGAAACTTGCAAATGGAACCTGATCCTCTTCAAAATCACCTTACATTTCATCCAATGACGTCAATATTCGCCCTAAACCGGTGCTAATCTCTGAGGCTGTATTGTCTCTGTGGCAGGAGCCCAACATCGAGTTGGATGGTTCACGTGTCTGGATTCTTCCTGAAACAGCCCATCTCCTTGCGTCTCACCAGGCCTCAATGCTGAGGTGAGTCTGCCCAGCCAAAAAAGAAAGCACTGGTGCCACTTACCCACTCAGTCAGTCCAGCAGCCACCGCTGGACAGGGTGAGAAGATGGGTTAGCACACATACCGTACATACATACACCACCACAAGAGACAGAAGGTATTCAGACCCCTTTACTTTTTCCAAATTTTGTTACGTTACAGCCTTATTTTTTTTAATGGATTAATTTGAGTTTTTTCCCCCTCATCAATCTACACACAATACCCCATGATGATAAAGCAAAACATGTTTTTTAGAAATGTTTGTACATTTCTAAAAGCCTTCTTTCACTTTGTCATTGTGTGGTACTGTTTGTAGATTGATAAGGATTTGTATTTTTTAAATCCATTTTAGAATAAGGCTGAAACGTAACAAATGGTGGAAAAATTTAAGGGGTCTGAATACAGTGTAGCTCAGTTGGTAGAGCATGGTGCCTATAATGCCAGGGTTGTGGGTTCAATTCCCTTGGGGGACTAGTATGCACTTAGTCTAGTATGGATAGTCTAGTTGCACTAGACAAATAGTATCTGCTAAATTATGTAAATGTACTTTTCAAATGCGCTGTATACAGTATGATGAAAGTATACTGAGATGAGAGAAAGCCTTAAAGCGTATGCATGTGGCTCTAGCTTCCTTTGCATAGTCCTCCAGGTCACAATGCCCATTTTTGGATGTCCCACTGCATGGGCACTCATGTCAATCAGCCCACAGGCCTGCTCACGGAGAGACAACACTGCCTCCCCTGCAACAGAAACACATTGACAACTCCTACAGTTGTGATAAGGTATGTGCTATCATTTTATTGTGTCTAGGAATTCATATCCATCCATCTCCACGATCATGTCTGTTGGGAAATGTAAATATTGGTGATCCATATCAGATCACCAATTACTATTTTGTACATTGCAGAATAATATTGAAGTCATCAAAACTATGAAATAACACATATGGAATCATGTAGTAACCAAAAAAGATGTAACACATTAAAAAGGGAAGAAATTCCACAAATGAACTTTTAACAAGGCACACCAGTTAATTGAAACGATAAGAATAAGAAATAAAAGTAACAAGTAGTTGAAGAGCAGCAGTAAAATAACAATAGCGAGACTATATACAGGGTGTACCGGTACAGAGTCAATGTGCGGGGGCACCGGTTAGTCCAGGTAATCGAGGTAATATATACATGTAGGTTGAGTTATTAGTGACTATGCATAGATAATAACAGAGAGTAGCAGTGGCGTAAAAGAGGGGGGCAATGCAAATAGTCTGGGTAGCCATTTGATTATATGTTCAGGAGTCTTAAGGCTTGGGGGTAGAAGCTGTTTAGAAGTCTCTTGGACCTAGACTTGGCGCTCCGGTACCGTTTGCCGTGCGGTAGCAGAGAGAACAGTCGATGACTAGGGTGGCTGGAGTCTTTGACAATTTTTAGGGCCTTTTTTTCCAGGTGACTACCTCATGAAGCTGGTTGAGAGAATGGCACGCGTGTGCAAAGCTGTGATCAAGGCTACTTTGAAGAATCTAACATTTAAAATATATTTAGATTTGTTTAACACTTTTTTGGTTATTATATGATTCCATATGTGTTATTTCATTGTGTTGATGTCTTCACTACTGTTCTACAATGTATAAAAGAGTACAAATAAAGAAAAACCCTTGAATAAGTAGGTGTGTACAAACTTTTGACTGGTACTGTAAATTATGGCTGCCCCTGCCCCTGTTTCTACTAGGTCTTTCCTGCAGACTTCAGAGATGTTGAGGAGACAAGCGACTAGACACGGCCCATGGCACTGTGAGCCACCCCCCTGAAACAGACAAGGAACATACAGTGCCTTCATAAAGTATTCATACCCCTTGACTTATTCCACATTTTGTTGGGTTACAGCCTGAATTAAAAAATGTATTACATTTATCCACAAACAATTCCACATAATGATGAAGTGAAAACATGTTTTTAGAAATGTTTGCACATTTATTTAAAATGTATTACATTTATCCACAAACAATACCACATAATGATGAAGTGAAAACATGTTTTTAGAAATGTTTGCACATTTATTTAAAGTGTATTACATTTATCCACAAACAATACCACATAATGATGAAGTGAAAACATGTTTTTAGAAATGTTTGCACATTTATTTAAAATGAAATACAGATATCTCATTTACATAGGTATTTACAGTTAGAATCCCATTTGGCAGCGATTATAGCTGTGAGTCTTTCTGGGTAAGTCTCTAAGAGCTTTGCACACCAGGATTGTGCAATATTTGAAAATAAATGATCATATTTACATAAGTATTCAGGCCCTTTACTCTGTACTTTGTTGAAGCATCTTTGACAACGATTACAGCCTTGAGTCTTCTTAGGTATAACACTACAAGTTTGGCACACCTGTATTTGGGGAGTTTCTCCAATTCTTCTATGCAGATCCTCTCAAGCTCTGTCAGCTTGGATGTGGAGCGTCGCTGCACAACAATTTTCAGGTCTCTCCAGAGATGTTCAATCGGGTTCAAATCCGGGCATTGGCTGGGCCACTCAAGGATATTCAGAGACTTGGCCACTCCTGCGGTGTCTTGGATGTGTGCTTATGGTCGTTGTCATGTAGAAAGTTCACCTCTGTAGCAGTTTTTATCAAGGATCTCTTTATAATTTGCTCCATTCATCTTTCCCTTGATCCTGACTAGTCTCCCAGTCTTTGCCGCTGAAAGACATCCCCACAGCATGATGCTGACACCACCATGCTTTACTGTAGGGTTGGTGCCAGGTTTCCTCCAGACGTGATGCTTTGCATTCAGGCCAAAGAGTTCAATGTTGGTTTCATCAGACCAGGGAATCTTGTTTCCGTTGGTCTCAGAGTCCTTCAGGTGCCTTTTAGCAAACTCCAGGCGGGCAGTCATGTGCCTTTTACTGAGTGTTATGGATACAAGTATCCTGTGTGTGTGTCCTGTGTTTCTTTTCTCTCCTTTTCCCCTCACAGGTGACAATCATCATTCCCCAGTCATCAATCAGAAGACACCTGCTCCTTTTCCCTTACCCTATCACATTCCCTTTCCCTTGGTTTAAAAACCCTGTCAGTTGTTTTCTCAGGAGCTCGAGCTCTTTGTGTCTCAATCTCTCGCAATCTCTCTCTCTCTCTCTCTCTTTGAGCTCTCGTATGGTGTTTGACTGTATGATGGTGGGAAAAGGGGGTACCAAGCCAAGTCGCTCATGGGCATACACTACCCGTAAGAATACTTTGTCTTAGAACACTAGTCAGAACTGGCTGGTGTAATTTTGGTTAGTTAGTTAGCTGTATTGAAGTAGGCTAGTCTAGTTTAGGGGTGTTTTTGGATATTTGTTTCGTTCCTTGGGTCCAGCTCAGCCCCTTTTCCTGCCCCCCCCCCTTTTTTTTACAGTGTGTTTAAAAATTAACCATGAGTGTTTGACGGTAGATTTAAGTTGTCTGTGGTTATTTGTTCCCACTGTTACTTTTTCACTGTTATAATTTGCATGAGTTATGTTACGGGTCTCATTACCATCCCCCTTAGACTGCCGGGCCAACGAGATTCGTAACACTGAGGAGTGGCTTCCGTCTGGCCACTATCATAAAGGCCTGATCGGTGGAGTGCTGCAGAGATGGTTGTCCTTCTGGAAGGCCTTTATGGTCTCCAACGACAAACTCTGTATCTCTGTCAGAGTGACCATCGAGTTAATGATCACTACGCTGACCAAGACCCTTCTCCCCCGATTGCTCAGTTTAGCCGGGCAGCCAGCTCTAGGAAGAGTTTTGGTGGTTCAATACTTCTTCCATTTAAGATTGATGGAGGCCACTCTGTTCTTGGGGACCGTCAATGCTGCAGAACTTTTTTTGTACCCTTCCACAGATCTGTGCCTCGACACAATCCTGTCTCGCAGTTCTACAGACTATTCCTTCGACCTCATGGCTTGGTTTTTGCTCTGACATGCATTGTCAACTCTGGGACGTTATATAGACAGGTGTGTGCCTTTCAAAACCATGTCGAATCAATTGAATTAACCACAGGTGGACTCCAAGTTGTAGAAACATCAAGAATGATCAATGGAAAGGATGCACATGAGCTCAATTTTCGAGTCTCATAGCAAAAGGTCTGAAAGTACATTTGCTAAAAGTTCAAAAAATCTCTTTTCACTTTGTCATTAAGGGGTATTGTGCTTAGATTGATGAGGAAAAACATGTATGTAATACATTCCATAAAATCACATGGTAGGATTTTTTATGAATTTATTTGCAAATTATGGTGGAAAATAAGTATTTGGTCACCTAAAAACAAGCAAGATTTCTGGCTCTCACAGACCTGTAACTTCTTTAAGAGGCTCCTCTGTCCTCCACTCGTTACCTGTATTCTGTCCTCCACTCGTTACCTGTATTAATGGCACCTGTTTGAACTTGTTATCAGTATAAAAGACACCTGTCCACAATCTCAAACAGTCACACTCCAAACTCCACTATGGCCAAGACCAACGAGCTGTCAGAGGACACCAGAAACAAAATTGTAGACCTGCACCAGGCTTGGAAGACTGAATCTGCAATAGGTAAGCAGCTTGGTTTGAAGAAATCAACTGTGGGAGCAATTATTAGGAAATGGAAGACATACAAGACCACTGATAATCTCCCTCGATCTGGGGCTCCACGCAAGATCTCACCCCGTGGGGTCAAAATGATCACAAGAACGGTGAGCAAAAATCCCAGAACCACACGGGGGGACCTAGTGAATGACCTGCAGAGAGCTGGGACCAAAGTAACAAAGCCTACCATCAGTAACACACTACGCTGCCAGGGACTCAAATCCTGCAGTGCCAGACGTGTTCCCCTGCTTAAGCCAGTACATGTCCAGGCCCGTCTGAAGTTTGCTAGAGAGCATTTGGATGATCCAGAAGAAGATTGGGAGAATGTCATATGGTCAGATGAAAAACTCAACTCGTCGTGTTTGGAGGACAAAGGATGCTGAGTTGCATCGAAAGAACATCATACCTACTGTGAAGCATGGGGGTGGAAACAACATGCTTTGGGCTGTTTTTCTGCAAAGCGGCCAGGACGACTGATCCTTGTAAAGGAAAGAATGAATGGGGCCATGTATCTTGAGATTTTGAGTGAAAACCTCCTTCCATCAGCAAGGGCATTGAAGATTAAATGTGGCTGGGTCTTTCAGCATGACAATGATCCCAAACACACCGCCCGGGCAACGAAGGAGTGGCTTCGAAGCATTTCAAGGTCCTGGAGTGGCCTAGTCAGTCTCCAGATCTCAACCCCATAGAACATCTTTGGAGGGAGTTGAAAGTCTGTGTTGCCCAGCAACAGCCCCAAAACATCGCTGCTCTAGAGGAGATCTGCATGGAGGAATGGGCCAAAATACCAGCAACAGTGTGTGAAAACCTTGTGAAGATTTACAGAAAACGTTTGACCTCTGTCATTGCCAACAAAGAGTATATAACAAACTATTGAGATAAACTTTTGTTATTGACCAAATACTTATTTTCCACCATAATTTGCAAATGAATTCATTAAAAATCATACAATGTGATTTTCTGGATTTTTTTCCTTCTCATTTTGTCTGTCATAAATGAAGTGTACCTATGATGAAAATTACAGGCCTCTCATCTTTTTAAGTGGGAGAACTTGCACAATTGGTGGCTGACTAAATACTTGTTTGCCCCACTGTACAAATATACACACATACTACATACACCCACACACACACACACACACATGCATAATGATGCCACGCAAAACAATGACATGTTATTCTGTTCGAGTTTTAAACTCAGGCAGTGAGACCCTCTCCTCCAGTTAAGTATTTTGTATTTTGTTCCAAGACCAAGGAGTGTTGTACTGTAGGAGAAGGATTGTTTCCCACTTTAAATCCTTGCCCTAGGAACTGAGAAGTACTGAGAGTACTGACTGAGAGCAGAGGCTGTAGGATGTTGTTAGTGAGGAGCATCGATATGTAGGGAGTAGGCCAAGCACAGCCTTGTACACAAATATGTACCAGTGCTTAAGCCTTCTGGTATTCACTGTGTATTTATTCCTCGTGTCATTATTTCTCTCTATATTTAAAAAAAAATCTTTAACTCTGCATTGTTGGAAAGGGATCCAGTAAGTAAGCATTCCACTGTTAGTCCACACCTGTTGTTTACAAAGCATGTGACAAAAAAACATTTGATTTGATTTATTCTAGAAATAAATCTGGTGCGGCTGAGAAAAGAAGGTAAAATCTCTCCCCCCGGGATGAATTATTCTCCAGGCGTCAGACAACTCAATACATAGCTCTTAAGACTGGCACTTTTCCTAGCAGGCGACTGGTCAGGCAAGCGGTATGTAGGGAGTGGTAAATGAGGAAATATCAGATAATAATCTAGATTATTCTTTTTTTTCAAAGAGTCGGGTGCATAAACACAGTCTAAGAGAACATGTTCTCCAAAAATAAACCCTGACATGAGAATGTATCAGCCCTCATGATCTTTAAATTTGACATTTTAGTCATTTAGGAAGTGAACATTATTAATAATAAGGGTTACATGGAGAAAATTGGACCTCTGAAATAAAAATAGATGGCCTTCCCTTCAGTCAAATATATTTGACCTAAACCCTCCCTGAAAAGACAAGTGACACTACCCTATACCCCAAATAATAATTCAAACAAAGTGTATAGCAGAGAACATGTCTACCATAGATATGCAGTTTAAGAAACTGTTCTTCATCCATTAAGTATAACATGCAAACACAGGCATTTTTAAGTGCACAGGCCTGCGGGCCAGACTGTTGTAAAATTGCAGACCACAGTGGACAAGAGTAGGGATGGAAAGATCTCCTATATAGTAAAAGCATTGCATGAGTCTATCATCGCATTTGCAGATCAGAGAAATATTTTTGTCTTTTATAAATATTTAATGCAACTATGTAATTTTACATATTAGAAGAATGTTTTTTAGTACCACACAAATGACTTAAATTACAGGCTAGGAATGGACAGGTAGGGCTGTGTGTTCCATCTAATCGAATGCCAAATCAGTGTGTCTTGTTTGCAATGAAACTGTCTTCGTTTGCAAATAATTAAATCTGAGACATCATTAGGAATCTGAGCATGATACTTTAGGCCTACCTTTTCAACCCAGACAGAGTAGGCCTACCAATGCAAAGTATGCCTACCAATGCAGAAAAATTTAATCTTGAACTGTTTGCTACTCTTCTTCCATGGCTTAACCCAACGAGAGGTCACAGGTATTCACCTAAAAGCTGTCTGGGTTTAAACATCTTCTATTGTACAGAAAGTGAATAGCTTAATCAATTGATAATAACATAATTAGATTATTTTCTACATTGCAGAATAATAGTGAAGATATCAAAACTACGAAATAACACATATGGAATCATGTAATAACCAATAAAGTGTTAAACAAATCAAAATATATTTTACATTTGAGATTCCTCAAAGTATCCACCCTTTGCCTTGATGACAGCTTTGCGCACTCTTGGCATTCTCTCAATCAGCTTCATGAGGTAGTCACTTGGATAAATGATGCCCTCTGGTGTATTTTGGACATTGAGTGCGGGCTCCTCCCATCTATGACGAGTCACATTTATTTATTATGCAGTTAATTATTTTAATTCTTTATTAATCAGTTACCCAATCAAATCAGGGTCCCCCAGTTACCCACGTGAGCCCCATACTTCCTCTCCTACCCTTATATTTTGATGTTATACAGTAGTTCCAAAAGTGCTGAACAATTGTCCCTGGAAATATCTGGATATTATACTGAACAAAAATGTAAACACAACATGCAAAAAATGTCAATGATTTTACAGAGTTGCAGTTCATATAAGGAAATCAGTCAATTGAAATAAATTCATTACACCCTAATCTATGGATTTCACAACGAGGCAGGGGCGCAACCATGGGTGGGCATAGGCCCAGATCGTCTGTAAGTCAATGTCCATTCTGACAGCCGTACAAAATGAAAAAGCAGTGGCGCACTCACAAATATAATCAAGTTGTACAAGTCCACTACTGTGCCAATTGGTCTCAGCAATACAAAACAATAGCGTTACAACAGTGAATCTCCTACAACTGTAATCAAGTCCATTTTTTGTCACTTGAACAGCTCATAATAATGTCTGGAATGGCATCAAACATTCCGCCTTTTCTGCTCCAGCCATTATCATGACACCATTCTCCCCAATTAAAAAGGTGCCACCAACCTCCTGTGGTAATCAAAGTCATATACCAGTTGAGCTCCAACAAATAATCAAGTTGTAAAAGTCCACTATTGTGCCAATTGGTCTCAGCAATACAAAACAATAGCGTTACAACAGTGAATCTCCTACAACTGTAATCAAGTCCATTTTTTGTCACTTGAACAGCTCATAATAATGTCTGGAATGGCATCAAACATTCCACCTTTTCTGCTCCAGCCATTATCATGACACCATTCTCCCCAACTGTATTTGGGGAAGCTTGAAAGGATCTGCAGAGACAAAAATCCGCAAATACAGTTGTGCCGCGCTTGTAGCGTCATACCCAAGAAGAATCGAGGCTGTAATTGTTGCCAAATGTGCTTCTAAAGACCTGTTTTTGCTTTGTCATTATGGGGTATTGTGTGTAGATTGAAGGGGGGGGGGGAATATTTAATCAATTTTAGAACAAGGCTGTACATTAACAAAATGTAGAAAAAGTCAGGTTCTGAATACTTTCCAAATGCACTGTACCTGATTCCCTTTGAGCTTTAAAGGACTCCTAGCCCTAGAAAAATGGAATAGCTTTTTAATGATGATTAAAGGGATACAGATTAGATTACTTTGGTGAACATCAGAAAATAAGTTGTTTTCAAGTTATACTTTTAAAAAAAACATGGAATTAAAAACACTTCAGAGGACATGGTTATTTTCCAGTAATTCATGAAATACCCAGATGATAAATAGAAAGTGCTTCAGTCACATTTGCCTTAAGCTAATGATTAAAGAGGAACTGACAACTTTGCAGAAACATTTGAGTAAGCATGGGTGTGGTGTGAACTGTCCATGAGTCACCTTTTTTAGAGCCCTCTTAAACCGCCTCTATTACTGTGGAATTGTAAACCAGGAGAGTTCAGGTAAACAATAAACACTGTAATTGACAGAAAATAGCGTGACTCATTGGCTTACTTATTATGCAGGCCAAGGCTGGGTAATGTGTGCATAGAAAACCTGTCTTCAATGACCTGTTTTCAGATGTGGTGTGTTGTAGAGTGTCTAAGAACTAGACAAGGGAATGTCAGATGGAATGGAATGTAATATGCCACTCGGCATAAGCCATGGCCCGAAGCTGATGCTTGTTTGAGAGTAGGGAGGTAAATGCACATCTTGGGTCAAGCAAATAAGCATATAGTACGAGGATACTTTACTTTCACGACCTCAAATAGACTGATTTAGCTTGTATATGCACAGCTCAATGTTCTTTCGAATGCTTTTAGCACAAAATACTAAAAACACTTTGGGGCGTCTAAGAACACTTTTACGACAACTTATTAGCCTTCTAGCAAAAATGGTCAAGTAATAATTTGCTGACTGTTTAAAATGTCTTAAAAGTTTGTGGTAAAACAGTATAGCATAGATTTCCCTTGAGATATACCTGGCCACCATTCTCTGTAAATTCAGGGACATAAATGAACCAGACAAAACAAAAGACAAAAACAGCTCACTATAAAATACTATTACTCATTAGATCACAAAGTAACCTGGTTAACTTTGGTTTGGCCGGACACACTGGATACAAGCGAGCGGTAGAACAGAACTGAATAGCTCTTGGGTAGGCAACAGTGCTGCCTGCAGGTTCATTGCTGCATAAAACCAATAAAATCATAAGGGGAGGTCGCAGGAGGGAGGGCGCTTGCGTCGCTCTTTCCCCCTCAAAAGTCGGAGGCGGGCGTCTCCACCTCAAACCGAAACCTCTTGGCGTGGGTGTGGTGCGAGTCCAAGGTGAAGTTCTCCTTGTCTTCTGGGTCCTCGGGTGGGGCAGCCCACTTGTTACCTCTGCTCCTCTCGCGGGGTGTATGTGGCGTGATGGGCTCGGTAATTGGGTATTGATGCCACAGCCAGGGGTGGGTCATGCAGTCGGCTGCACTGGACCTGTCCCTGTGTGGAGAGGGTGAAGACAGACCAAAGGGAACACCAAGAGGTGAAAGATTAATTTATATCTCACAAAACACAAATATTTAAAATGAAAAAAGGTATAGTAAGTACAAAAACAAGAATTCATTAATTATCATCTGTATTGCTAAACACAATTTGTGACAACACTTCCAGTCAGTAGCAGTACCTCCCTTATGATTTGAATTCCCTGAACTTTTATTGGTCTGCAACATTCCCACTTACTCTGGTGTTTTGACCAGCAGCTTGCGGATGAAGTCGACGGCGAGCTCCGACACCCTGGAGAAGGCCTCTTGGCTGTAGTCCACATTGACTTGGGACACATTCAGGTACGTCTCCTGTTTGTCGTCCCCTGCAAACGGAGACTCGCCCGTCACCAGCATGTAGGCTATCACCCCCACACTCCTTAGGAACAACACACCCATGACACAGTTAGTACAAATGTGTCAGAGTACACACGCGTTGACCTGCAAACACACACTTCACACAAGTGCCTCAGGCAGGCTGGCAGGCACGGACGCACATATCTATCAACAGTCATTGAATTTGATAGTGTTGATTGTGATGACTCACCACAAGTCAGTTGCTGTGGTGATAGGCTCGTAGTTTAGAATTTCTGGAGCTAAGCTCGTAGTTTAGAATGGAATAACAAGGGAGAAAGAGAGGCCAGATCATTACATCGCAACATTGATAGTGTAGAAAGTCAGACTTATTTGCAACTGGTTTAGGGAATGTTGGACGTAAGTTAAATGGACGTTGCCTTACCCACATACTCGGGCGTGCCCAAGATCTCTCGGAGCTCTCCGACTGTGCCCAGTTTGCGCGCCAGGCCAAAGTCCACAATCTTTATGTCCCCCAGCGGAGCCAGGCTGGTCAAGAGAATGTTCTGGGGCTGTAAGAAAGAGGGAAGAGTAGTCCAATAGGGTGACATAAGTTTGTGCAGGGTCATAATAAAGCTGTATACAGCACAATCCTTTCTGCATGTGATCATGTTTACAGGCGAGAAGTGTGGCGGCAGGTATCCTAGCAGTTAGGGGCGTTTGGCCAGTAACCAAAAAGTCACTGGTTTGAATCCCCAAGTTGACTAGGTGAACAATCTGTCGTTGCGTCCTTGAGCAAGGCACTTAACCCTAACTGCTCCTGTAAGTTGTTCTGGTAAAATGTAAATATGCAGGTGGTGATGTAAAGATTAATAAAGGGAGCAAATAAAGTTGAGAAGTGTGTTTTAGGTGTATGCACGTGTTGTTGTATGCGTGTGTGCGCAGTGCACTTCTGTTTGTAAACTAGTCTGTGTGTGTGTGTGTGCATTAAGAGGGGTGAAGGGACAGACCTTGAGGTCCAGGTGCACCACGCTGGTCTGGTGGAGGAGGTGGACGCCCTCCAGCATCTGTCTGATCAGGCGTGTGATCTGGCCCTCTGGGAGCAGCTCATCACAGTCACAGTAGTCAAAGATCTCACCTCCTGCCGCACTGTGAAACACAGTTGTCAGTACTGTCACAGTGTCTAATGCTAAATATCATAAATTGTTGCATTCTTACATTCATAAAACCTAGGTGGTTTTGGCTCTGATGAGCGTATAAGTCTGTTTCATATGATTTCAGGTTTGGCAACAGATAAATTTGCTATTTCTAATAGTCTATTCTATCCCTTTCAGAGTTTACAAGGCACTCTGCTTTCGTGGAAGGATTAGTAAAGCTTTCTTCAAAACTCAATGAAACAAATAGGGAGGGTTGAAACGTTTCTATTAGAGTTGGCGCTCAATACACAAGAGTGCCAAGGGTGGAGTTTAGGAACAACAGAACATTCCAACCTAAGGACAGAATGTGGAGTGAATTCTTTATCTCCAATCTACATTCTAGTTTCTGTTTTGCTGGATTCAGAGAAAAGGTGTACTCGTTCCAATGAAGTTCAAAGCGCAATCACTAGGGATTGTTAATGGTTAACTGGTTAGCCTCTGAAAATACATCTGGTCATGCTTAACGGTCTATAGGTTAATTTGTATAATTTTGTGGAATTAAATTGGCACGTGTTTGTCAGTCGTCATGTATAGGGCTGTTGCGGTGACTGCAGGGCTGGGCAATATTTCAAATTAATGTCTTTGCACGATATTCCAAATGTCTGTATTGCACAAATCAAGGTTGTGTTATTTTTCATGTGTTTATGTCCGCTTGTTCTCGCGTTGTATTTTTAGTCTCGTCTCCTTCGCTCCTTAGCTGTGTGCACCTTCCCATTTACACCAGAGATCTGTGTATCCCATCTCATCATTATACACATCTCCGCCCTAACAATGGGAATCATTGTCCAAAAGGTAGCAGACAAGCTAATGTCCAAAATAAGCCCATACTGTAGAAACGCATTGGCCTTATTTTGGACAGATTTTTAGCAAAAGTGAAACCTCTCGGGTTTGCCTCTTCCTCTATGGTTTACACACACACCCTGAGCCCCTCCCCCTACCTCTCTCACCAACACAGTTGAGAGAGAGATCACAGCATCTCTAAAAAGCGGTTTCAACTCGCCATTTGCATTTGAGGTTTGGTCCAACAGAAATCGGTCACATGGACAAACACACTGAAACATTATTTTACTGTAATAAAGGAGAAGTTAAAAAGGGTATCATTAGTTGTCTCAATTACTCAAATTGCGTGGAGAGTAGTGACTAAAATGAGAGGTGAGGTTGCTTGAGAGTGCTTATTACAAAAGAAAAAGCAGGTTAAACTATTGATACAATAATTCAATTATTGGGAATAATGGTTGTGGATGGCTTATATTTAGGTACAACTTCACAAGCCCTGCATTCATTAAATTATTGCTGACTGATTCAAATGCAGTGTGGTTGACCTTTAAATTGTGCAATGCTTATTTAGAGAAAATATATTAAGGTGTACGGTATCATTCAAAAAAGTTTGGACACCTCATTCCAGGGTTTCTTTTTATTTTCTACATTGTAGAATAATAGCAAAGACATCAAAACTATGGATTATCATATGAAATCATGTAGTAACCAAAAAAAAGTGTTAAACAAATCAAAAATACATTTTATATGTAGCCACCCTTTGCCAGCTTTGTAAACTCTTAGCATGCACTCCAACCAGCTTCACCTGGGAGGCTTTTCCAACAGTCTTGAGAGTTCCCACATATGCTGAGCACTTGTTGGCTGCTTTTTCTTCACTCTGCAGTCCAACTCATCCAAAACCATCTCAATTGGGTTTAGGTCGGGTGATTGTGGAGGCCAGGTCATCTGATACATCACTCATCCTGGAGGCGTGTTGGGTCAATGTCCTGTTAAAATACAAATTAATCTTCCCCCTAAGCGCAAACCAGATTGGATGGCGTATCGCTGCAGAATGCGGTGGTAGCCATGCTGGTTAAGCATGCCTTGAATATATATATATTTTTTTAAAGACAGTTTCACCAGCAAAGCACTCCCACACCATAACACCTCTTCCTCCATGCTTCACGGTTGAAACGACACATGTGGAGATCATCCGCTCACCTACTACGCATCTCAAAAGACACAGCAGTTGGAACCAAAAATGTCAAATTCGGACTCAGACCAAAATGATAGATTTCCACCAGTCTAATATCCATTGTTCTTGTTTCTTGGCCCAAGCAAGTGTGTTCTTCTTATTGCTGTCTGTTAGAAGTGGTTTCTTTGCAGCAATTCGGCCATGAAGGCCTGATTCATGCAGTCTCCTCTGAA
Source organism: Oncorhynchus gorbuscha (assembly GCF_021184085.1). Lineage (NCBI taxonomy): Eukaryota > Metazoa > Chordata > Actinopteri > Salmoniformes > Salmonidae > Oncorhynchus > Oncorhynchus gorbuscha. Next base: position 53,544,079 of record NC_060181.1, on the reverse strand, counting down.
AAGGATGATGTTGAGATGTTTCTGTTACTTGAACTCTGAAGAATATATTTGGGTTGCAATTTTGAGGCTGGTAACTCAAATGAACTTATCCTCTGCAGCAGAGGTAACTCTGGGTCTTCCTTTCCTGTGGCTGTCCTCATGAGTGTCATCATAGCGCTTGATGGTTTTTGTAATTGCAATGGAAGAAACGTTCTTGTTTTAAAATGTTCCGGATTGACTGAACTTCATGCCTCAAAGTAATGATGGACTGTGGTTTCTCATTGTTTATTTGAGCAGGTCATGCCATAATATGGACTTGGTCTTTTACCAAAAAAGGGCTATCTTCTATGTACCACCCTACCTTGGTCACAACACAAATGATTGTCTCAAACATTTAACAAGGAACACCTGTTAATTGAAATGCATTCCAGGTGATTACCTTACAAAGCTGGATGAGAGAATGGCAACAGTGTGCAAAGCAGTCATCAAGGCAAAGGGTAGCTACTTCGAAAAATCTCAAGATTCTACATTTTTCATTTGTTTAACACTTTTTTGGTTACTACATGATTCCATGTGTTATTTCATACAGTGCCTTCCAAAAGTATTCATCTCCCTCTGCGTTTTTTCCTATTTTTTGCATTACAACCTGTAATTTAAATAGATTTATATTTGGATTTCATGTAATGGACATACACAAAATAGTACAAACTGGTCAAGTGAAATGAAAAAAAAGAAGTAAAATTATTTATTTTTTAAAGTGGTGCGTGCATATGTATTCACCCCTTTGCTATAAAGTCCCTAAATAAGATCAGGTGCAACCAATTCCCTTCAGAAGTCACATAATTAGTTCAATAAAGTCCACCTGTGTGCAATCAAAGTGTCACATGATCTCAGTAATATACATAAATATACATAAATATACACACCCACACACACATACACACTGCTCAAAAAAAATATATATATATTCTTATTAAATACTTTTTTCTTTACATAGTTGAATGTGCTGGCAACAAAATCACACAAAAATTATCAATGGAAATCATATTTATCAACCCACGGAGGTCTGGATTTGGAGTCACACTCAAAATTAAAGTGGAAAACCACACTACAGGCTGATCCAACTTTGATGTAATGTCCTTAAAACAAGTCAAAATGAGGCTCAGTAGTGTGTGTGGCTTCCACGTGCCTGTATGACCTCCCTACAACGCCTGGGCATGCTCCTGATGAGGCGGCGGATGGTCTCCTGAGGGATCTCCTCCCAGAACTGGACTAAAGCATCCGCCAACTCCTGGACAGTCTGTGGTGCAACGTGGCGTTGGTGGATGGAGCGAGACATGATGTCCCAGATGTGCTCAAATGGATTCAGGTCTGGGGAACGGGCCGGCCAGTCCATAGCATCAATGCCTTCCTCTTGCAGGAACTGCTAACACACTCCAGCCACATGAGGTCTAGCATTGTCTTGCATTAGGAGGAACCCAGGGCCAACCGCACCAGCATATGGTCTCACAAGGGGTCTGAGGATCTCATCTCGGTACCTAATGGCAGTCAGGCTACCTCTGGCGAGCACATGGAGGGCTGTGCGGCTCCCCAAAGAAATGCCACCCCACACCATGACTGACCCACCGCTAAACCGGTCATGCTGGAGGATGTTGCAGGCAGCAGAACGTTCTCCACTGCGTCTCCAGACTCTGTCACGCCTGTCACATGTGCTCAGTGTGAACCTGCTTTAATCTGTGAAGAGCACAGGGCACCAGTGGCGAATTTGCCAATCTTGGTGTTCTCTGGCAAATGCCAAACGTCCTGCACGGTGTTGGGCTGTAAGCACAACCCCCACCTGTGGGCGTCGGGCCCTCATGCCACCCTCGTGGAGTCTGTTTCTAACCGTTTGAGCAGACAGACACATGCACATTTGTGGTCTGCTGGAGGTCATTTTGCAGGGCTCTGGCAGTGCCCCTCCTTGCACAAAGGCGGAGGTAGCGGTCCTGCTGCTGGGTTGTTGCCCGACTACGGCCTCCTCCACGTCTCCTGATGTACTGGCCTGTCTCTTGGTAGCGCCTCCATGCTCTGGACACTACGCTGACAGACACAGCAAACCTTGCCACAGCTCGCATTGATGTGCCATCCTGGATGAGCTGCACTACCTGAACCACTTGTGTGGGTTGTAGACTCAGTCTCATGCTACCATTAGAGTGAAAGCACCGCCAGTATTCAAAAGTGACCAAAACATCAGCCAGGACGCATAGTAACTGAGAAGTGGTCTGTGGTCACCACCTGAAGAACCACTCCTTTATTGGGGGTGTCTTGCTAATTTGCGCAAGAGCATGTGAAATGTATTGTCAATCAGTGTTGCTTCCTGTGGACAGTTTGATTTCACAGAAGTGTGATTGACTTGGAGTTACATTGTGTTGTGTCCCCTTTGTTTTTTTAAAGCTAATATATATGCTATATATATATATGCTATATATATATATATATATATATATATATATATATATATATATATATATATATATATATAGCATATATATATCTATATATATACATATATATATATATACATACATATATATATATATATATGCTTTTTTTTTGTGTATATATATATATATATATATAGCATCCGCTACACCCTATATATACCTCACCATATATATATATATATATGCATATATATATATATGCATATATATATATATGCATATATATATATATATCCTATATATCTGCATATATATATATATATATATATATGCATATATATCATATATATATATGCATATATATATATATATATATGCATATATATATATATATATATGCATATATTATATATATATATATATATTATATATATATATATATATATTTATGCATATATTATATATATATATATATGCATATATTATATATATATATATTATATATATATATATATATATGTATATATATATATATATATTATATATATATATATATATATATATATATATTATATATATATATTATATATATATATATATATATTATATATATATATAATATATATATATATATATATTATATATATATATATATATATATATATTATATATATATATATATATATATATATATTATATATATATAATATATGCATATATATATATATAGCATATATATATATATATATAGCATATATATATATATATATATATATATATATATATATATATAGCATATATATATATATAGCATATATATATACACAAAAGAAAAAAGCATATATATATATATATATATACACAAAAGAAAAAGCATATATATATATATATATATATATATATATATACAAAAAAAAGCATATATATATATATATATA